>NW_009194660.1:16869-23064 GCF_000690835.1 Fulmarus glacialis | reverse complement strand
AAGGGGTTGGATGCTTTTGAAAATTCTAATACTTGAAACTCTAAAAATATTTTTGTGCTTTGGCCTCTCCTGTTACAGTGTCTAGTATTTTTTCTACAGTTCACTATGTTGTGGTCTTACAGAGATTTTCCTGCCATTGTTGATTTCGGCATTTTTTTTAGTATGTCCAAGGAACTACAGACTGAAGCCACTTCAAGTTTGTCATTGTCACTGCGGTCTTTCTCTCTCAGCTAAACATTTTTAAAAGATTGATTTTCCTGTAAATAAATTTGCCATCTTATTTTCATTATGGGTTCCAAGACCTATCTTAGGAAAGCTGCTTCTGATTTGCCATTGCTTAGGTTTCTTCACGGGACACAAAATCATGCCCACTAAAAGGGTTCATTATAATTAATATGCATGGAAATTTCCACTCAGAGATTGTGCTGGTTTTGGCTGGGGTAGAGTTCATTTTCTTCATAGCAGCTAGTATAGGGCTATGTTTTGGATTTGTGCTGGAAACAGTGTTGATAACACAAAGATGTTTTAGTTACTGCTGAGCAGCGCTTACACGGAGTCAAGGCCTTTTCTGCTCCTCACACCACCCCACCAGCAAGTAGGCTGGGGGTGCACAAGAGGTTGGGAGGGGGGACAGCCGGGACAGCTAATCCCATCTGACCAAAGGGATATTCCACACCATATGACGTCATGCTCAGCTTGTAAAGCTGGGGGAAGAAGAAGGAAGGGGGACAACGTTCAGAGTGAGGGCGTTTTTGTCTTCCCAAGTAACCTTTACATGTGATGGAGACCTGCTTTCCTGGGGATGGCTGAACACCTGCCTGCCAATGGGAAGCATTGAATGAATTCCTTGTTTTGCTTTGCTTGCATGCGCAGCTTTTGCTTTACCTGTTAAACTGTCTTTATCTCAAACCATGAGTTTTCTCACTTTTACCCTTCCGATTTTCTCCCCCATCCCACTGTGGGGGAGTAAGCGAGTGGCTGTGTGGTGCTTAGTTGCCAGCTGGGGTTAAACCATGACAGAGACGTAGTGACTTGTCAGTAGCATAGGCCATGAGGAGCAATTTGTGCCCTTGCTGTCCTTCTACTTCCTTCTGTTCCACTGGGGTCTTTTTATGCCCAATGAATTTACAATACGATTTTATTGTTTTCCCTCTTACATACATGCCTACCATACACTTAATCAAATGCTGCATTTATAGGCACTTTAAAAGCACAGCTCAAGCCCTTCCTACACTGCTCCTGATGCAGAGCTCATACTACTTAGTTTCAGAAATGCAAAAGCAGTATGTCAGGACTTTCAGCTATATTACTCCTTTCCTTGAAGTAGTCTTTGAGAATTCAGACACCACCTTCTTAACTGTGGTAATTGTGAGGTCTTAAGTCTCTTGGTTCGCAACAGCAAAAAATACTTTTCCGAATTCTTTTTCACAAAGAAAATTTCATTTGACATCAATACTGTCAGATCTATGAACATCAGTTTTCAATGTTACTTTTGTAAATGTAAGATCAGCACATGTCCGACAAGTGTCAAAAACAGACTCTAAAGTTCTGGCAGGAACCAGGGTAAGCTCTTTATCTAAGTGGAAAAAAGCAAGCACCAGTTTTTGCATGCTTCTGGTGCTCTCTGGTAAGGTGGTAAACAGGAAGATAGTCTGCTTTCACAGAGGTTTTATTCTCCTCTCAGCTTTTATGTTACTAAAATCCATGGAGATCTTGTAGCCAAAAACCAAAGGATTTTTTTATATGTTCTAATGAAATTTAGCACTTAACAAAAAGTAATCACTCCATCACTGAAACCTTCCCAGTAGGCTAGTAAGTATTATCCCAATGTCACATATGAAGACACTAAGGCAGAAAGATTAGACACTAAATTTCCAATAGCGGCTTCTGAGAACTGGGGTTAGAGGGCTACTTTCAGCGCTCAGGTGTTAACCCTCCAAAATGTGGCTTCTGTTTTCCCTCTTTACGTGAACTTGCTTGGGAGTGTTCAGTATTTATGACAATCAGGTGGAGAAATGCAGGAAGCAAATTAAGGGCTGAAAAGTAAAGATTATAAATGGCTCTCCTTAGGGCACAGTGCAGATTGTCAGAGTCTCATAGCAGATCCTGGCCTATGCTTATTCTTGGCCAAAAGCCACCTTGGCCAGCTCAGCTGCAAAGCTCCTGCTGGGGAGCGTGCAGTAGTCACAGTGCTATCACTGACAGTCTGAAAAGCAACATTACCCACGGCTATGGACAGTTCACCCAGGACGCTAGGGGATCTTGGCAAGAAACCACAGCCACAGAGCAGTAGTAAAGGACTAAGAGCCTTTATCTTCAGGAAAATTAAGTGACAACCTTCTTCATGGCAGTTACTTTGTGTGACTATTGTCTGGGCTAGGAAAGGCGTAGAGCTGCATTGCATAAATTATCTGTCAGCTGAGATTAGCTCTTCCTTTGTCTCCTTGATCCTCCTTGTCCTCTCATCTCCTCAATCTTCTTAGCAGATGGAAGAGAACAGGCAGAGATTTTGGAGTCACAGTACCACTCTGACATCTCAAACAACAGAAAAGAGATTAAACAAGCTAATATGTAAAAAGCATGTTCCAGCTGCTCTCTGACACGTTTTGTTAATTCTTACTGAACTCATCATGTTAGAATGATGAGTTTTCTTAGGCTTTCTTAGTTTTTTTAGGTTTTCTGCAATAGACACTGAACAATGACTGTTACCACATAGGAGAGCTGCAGCCGTTCTCACAGAGAACGGTTTTGTTTCACATCCTCTAGCTGATCCGAATCGAAATGCTGCTGCTCTCTAGTACTGCTTGTGGAGGGACACCAAATATGGTACATGGGATCAGCACAACCTTTCTTGGGCAGCATCACTTGGTAAGCACCTTGGTACATCATTTTCATCCAAACAAGATGGTGGATGACCACCACTTGAGAATGCAGAGCTGTATTTACAGGTTAACTGCAGGAAAGTGCTGAGGAGGCAGGGGATTGTAATGTTCTCCATTTGTAACAAACGGAAAACTCTTGCAGTAAAATCTAAATCACAAGTCTCTTTGTTCTTTTCTTTGACTTGCCTTTAAGATTTAAAAGGCCAGTGCTAACAGTGCTTACAACTGTCTTCTGTAAGCTGAACCAAAATCATCAACTCAAACAACGCAGGCCACTGGAAGGCTATAGGATGAGTTCAGTTCTTACTGACACACTCTGTTTCAGCCAGCAGTCTACTCTGCAAAGTTTCTTGTATTACTGTGCCACTCAGATACATGCAGCCATGGAAATAAAATCCACATTAGCATAACTCCCTTGTTTAATATTCTAAACTCCATAATCCTAGTTTGCTAACCCAAATGTTGGGCTAAGTTCAATAGTTGGCCAGTTCAAACTAACAAGTATGAGTTGTTTCAAGTGATGACTTAAATTATCCTACTTTAAAACGTGAATGAAGCCTGTAGACTTTCCTCTCTGCACTAACCTTCACTTGTTTATGGTTTTCTTTGAATATGCCATTACATGAGCAGAAGCTTTACTTATCTCCTGACCCATCTTCTCAACCCTGTCAGAACATCGAGCTAATTCTCACATTCAGATGCATTTCTGCAAGTTTACAATCTGTAAGAGCATGAAAAAATCTGCATTCCACACAACAGAGTTTGGGATTTTTTTCTGTTGGTTGCTATGCATAACCACATTGTATTACTTAACCATGTAACAGTATTACATTGACAGTCAAGTTGATTTTTCTATTCCAAACATTCTTCAAGAAAAATTTTAATTCCTCAGCTGCCTGAAGCTGAGATGTCAGAGATCTGTGTCGAAATGTTCTCTAAATAAAAAGACCTTCAAAGAAATGCCACCACAGGTGTGAACTACTTCCTTTCAAGCACATCTACCAACAATCTCAATCCTAGAGTTGGTCTGAGAAACCGACTCTCAAGCTATTTTTAAATATATTTTCATAACAGAAATCATATCTCAGCTCAAGAGAGAATTTTTAGACAGAAGAACATCCTGGTGACATTTTTGATTTGGCAGCCATCTGGATTTCTTCAAGAGTCTGAATTCTGCTGGGGAGTATTCCTTTCTTCTGTTTACAGAAGATCCCTGAAAGTTGTCAGCACTGACCCTCCAGCTGTTGAAATGTTATCCACATGGTAGGATGAACAGCGTTAACTCCTCAATGCCATCAACACACAGTAATGTGATGCATTATTGGAAATGATAACACACTGCAAACTCTCAAACAGCCACGTCACAACATCAAATGGCTATAATTAGTTCCAGTATATCAGGGTATGGTGTACCTCCTCAGTGTAATGACATGTATTTGTTCAGGTGGGGTTTTTTTGGACTAAAACTGTCAGTCTGTCATTTTTAAACTGATTACCCGGTCTTCCTGTGCAGGTCTCCCAGAGAGTATAGTCTTGTCTCTACACTGAGTAAGAAAACATTGAATACGAATACTTGGTGATGTGGGGCAGTTGGGTGGTTTTTTGTTTTGTTTTTAATGGTAAAGGAGTGTCAGCTGAATGTCGAAATTCTAGGAAAACAAACCCAGCTATCTCAGATCACTAGTTCATTTCTGCTGTGTACTCTGAAAAAAATGTCACTTTCTTTATAAAAATGGTATGTTAACTTCACTTATTTCAGTGGCATTCTCAATGGATTAGTAAGATACATTATTTTTAAATCAGAACTTGCTTCCTGAGGCTTACACTTGCCACCCCAACCCTCTGCAAAGAGGAAACGGTAGTGCCTAGTTCGGCACAACAGAGCAGCATAACAACAAAATGGAAGGAAAGATGACAATGTGTTGAGCTCTGAGTGCCGTGTGCCCATACAGAGGCACCTTGGAAAGCTGTTGCCAAACAGGAAGGAAGGAACTGAGGAAAAACCACAAGATGCCACACTTCCAAGGTGAAGCTCACAATATGATCTGAGCTAAATCAAGAGCTTCAATGAGGTATTCACAGTAGTTGTGAAAGCAACTATTGCCACCGGATCCTAAGTGACTAGCAAATACATCACAATAAAATATTCATGAGAGGTAGCAGCAGGTCTCTGACTTGATCTGATTATTTTTCAAGAATATCTGCAGGGTTATGCTTCTACATACAGGGAAACAAACACCAGAATATAGTTCCAGCTGCTGCATTCAAAAATGGGAACCTGCTTTGCAGGCAGAGCCAGAGGAGCTTATTCCTTCTCTTCCCATTGTCATCCTAACAGTGACCCTCCCTTTTCTTGTGGATTCCTGGCCACCTTCTGCTGTGAACATACACTGATTTTCACACCACCTATTCATACTGGCCAGCACCAACATAGCTGGCTTAGGCACCACCTCAGGAATGTGTTCTATATACATGCGAACTGTTTAGCATCATACAGCTGTGCCATATAGTGCCAGGACTATGCTAACAGTTTTGACTTTCTGGAAATACTTATCCAATTTAAATTAAGATCTTACTGGCAAGTACTCTTAATAGCCTCTAGCAAGAGTTTAAGAAAGTAACCAATAAATACGTTTATGAGAGAATGGAATGTCACTGAGCAGCGGGGCACGTGACAGTAAGCTGTACTGGGATTTATAAAACAGAAACCATTTAGGGTGTGATTTGTGCGGTTGGTTAAACAGCAAAAAAAAAAAATGCAAATTCCATTATGCAAAATATTCTTTCACTTTGCAGTCAGCATAACTGGAAATACAGCTTGTGGCAGAAGCCAGCATTGCCTCAGACTACATCCGTCCTCTCCCAAGCTGCAGGCAAATCTTTTGCTATTCATTCTTGTTCCATTAGACTCTAATTACACTAAAGTCCATCTGTTATACAGAAGATGTGACTACTTATTTAACTGCGTGTAATTGATTTACTTCTATCAAAGTAGCACCTGGATATTCCAATGAAGATTTAAATCTCATTGTGCTTCTTACTGTGCAAATACAAGAAATATACCCTGTAATCCCAAAATTTAGAACTGAAATAAGCAGGCTACACATAGAATAGCAAGAGTAATAGCAGTGGTTAAATGAAATAATTTGGTCACGGTGATACAGCAAAGATGTCTTGGCTGGTTTCTTGATTCAGCCATACATATTGTTAGTAGCTTTCTGAAATTGAAAATATGATGCCCGTTTGCAGTTAATGACTGAAAATGGTGGTATTCTCATGTCATTGTCCACTAATATCAGTCACTCTGGTTATC
>NW_009194660.1:0-16838 GCF_000690835.1 Fulmarus glacialis | reverse complement strand
AGGAAAGGAAGCTTACAGAGTAGCAGGGAGTGGTTTTTCCTTTTATCTCCTTGCTTCAGATCCTTCAGCTGTAAAAGAAAGATATGTTATTTGGAGAAAGGAAGGCATTTCAGATACCCATGAATCAGAAAGAACATTTGCTGTTCGCATGTTGTAAAATTTGCCTGTTTCTCCATAGAACTATGGTAAGAAAATCGTAGAAGTAATGAACTTCATTCCCCATTGTGTTTTTCTTTATGTGGGCTCTGTGAAACAACATTCAGGAACGAAATAAATGGTGCTTTAAATGACACTTTGATGAACCCATGCAAGTGTGAAATGTCTGCTTTCTCTTAAACCTCTAGTGGTTGTTTTCCCTGTAGCACTACTCTCTTGGGGCCTTTTAATTCTCACATAGACTGAAACCCTTCATATTGTCATTGCAATGCAACAGGGTCTTCCAAATAAGACTAACGTCCTTGCTATTTGATTTTCATAAGCTTATATTGTCATATTCTCATTTTCTCTGAATGTGGGATTTTATCAGACATTGCATATGCACTGTCTGTCCTTCCTAGTTATGTACTGTGCACACAACTTCACCTTTCTCACTGTGACATGACAGGATGGATCTATTAACAAATACATACAACCCTTGTAGTGCTGATAAGCCTTTTTTAACAGTCACTGTGTTCCACCCTAGGAAGGGGCTGCATTTTAGCAGTGGATAAAATATAATCATCACATATGCATAATTTCTTAGGCTTTCTCTAAGTATTAGCTATTTTTAAATTAATGATAACAGCTTGTGCTTCTCCAAACATGTCAGCAATGTGTATAAACTAAGAAATCCACGTTCTTTCAACAGTTACATAGCTTCACTCTTTCAAAAGATCTTTTACACAGAGTGCTCTTTAATCCTCCTGGAGAACATCTCTTACCCCTTACCTCATTCCCATTACTATTTTTAGAAGCCAGAGATTTAAATGTATTCTCTAAAATGGAAGATTGCATTTGGTTTAAGACAGATACAACAAGGCCAGCTGAAAAATACAGCTGCTTGGATTCTTGCATATGCTAGTGTGAAATCACTGTAGAGGCACATTCGGCCAGTCAGAATCAAGTAAGTGATTTGTAAGTTCCTGACAATTTTAAAATAACATTTATAGAGCTCTGGGATGCTGTTGGACTGCAAAACATACCAGCAGACAAGGGCAGCAGGACTTTCAGAACCTTTTTTGTCTCATGTCACAAGAGCCTCAAGATATATTTAGTATAAATTCTTGATGTTTTGTTAGTATTATAAAGTATTTTAAGCATTTTTCTAAATATTTGAGATTTTTGGAATTTTAAAACTTTTTTTAGACTCATTTACACTTCTGAGGTGAAAAGAAAAAAGAAATACATGACAGAACCATTTGCAGCAATGTTTACATGAGTGTTTGTATTAGAGAAGAGCATTACAAGAAGTAAAGAGGAAATACTATAATCAGTACCCACAAGCTTTGAATGATTTAATGTAGAAAGTGAAAATAGAAAGATAAACATCTTTTTCCCCAAATATTTCTCATCCTTTTTAGGAAAAACTCCAATTTGTATCTGAACAATATGTCCAATGTAGTTCAAGTGTTTATATAAAAAAATCACAAAAAATATATATATTATGATCCCTGGTGCTTTTAGAAAAAAAGTTTCTCTGTCACAGAGTTTGAGGCTTAAGGCCAGATAGGAAGTGTGGCAGCTGCTCAACAACTATTTGAGGTGAACTGTAGACAGAGGTACTTTTATACATGGACACTCACCCCTCCCTTTTCAAACCAGAAAACCAGGCAAGATGCCAGGACCTACAGGCTATGAGCATGTTTGTAAAGGGGGAATTCACCTGAGCTCCCTGAGGACTGCACAGCCTTCCACACCCTGTCTTCCAGAACACACTCTGAAACAGCTTCTGCCTGTGTTGTAGCCTGGACAGATTAGAAACATGACCTATTCCCATGGTCCTTCCCTGGACTTTCCCCACTAATGTTATTTGAGCCTGTTCTGTGTCCTGCATAATAATTCTCTATGCACATACAAAGAGGCCTATCATGTAGCTACACTACCCACAGCCTCTCTTACCATACACTGAAAAGTTTCAGAAACCCCTATTACAGTTTTCCAAACTACATTGACTTCAGTCTATTCATAATGGATACAAGACCTGGTCTGGACGAATCAGCTGATGAAAAAAATGGGAAGGCAGACCTCCTGCTACCAATAATTATTTAACCACAAAGTTTAGATTAATGTTTCTATTTTATTTCTTATCTGCAATTCCTAGGCTTGGAACAGAATTGTTTCACTGCAAATGTAGTAATCTGGCTGCTGAGAACACTCCTTAAAGTAATCTTACCTAGGTACAGCTTGAGAGTCGGCCACAAAATGTACAGTGGAAAGCAGCAGTTTTTCTTCTTTCTGACATTACATTACAAAGGTGAAGTACAGCACCATCCCCATCACCCTTAACAGTAAACCAATTCAATGTCAGCGTAACTTCAACATAGCTTCACTGGTTTCACAACACTGCTAAGTGCATGGAAGATTTGTGCTTTCTAGCCTTGCAATGGTATTGATTCATATATTTAGAATATAAATCCTGTATGTTGTAGCAGAGGGAGTGGAAGCCAGGTCACTGACAGAAAGCACTACCAAAACCGTAGAGATAGTCTTCACAATTTAAAGCTTCTACAAGCCCTCATAGCATGCAAATTTGGCACTCTTCCAAACCACGAGAAAAACTACAGATAACATTGTTTTGGTTTGCTTTTTTAACAATTCTTATTATCTTGGAATTGAGCACTATTTTGCTCTTCCTGTAAGCTGGAGCAGTTGTTTGTTTTCTAAATTGTAATTGTCGGACATGGTTAGCATGGTTTTCATGAATGCAGGCAGTAGAGAAGACTTGGAGTACTTCTTCAGAGCAGTTTGGCTCTCCAGACTACGCTTCTGCTTTTATGGCATAGTCGAAGCAACACAAGGTAAGATGATGAACAGTGGCATCTAAGCCATCTCTGGGATCATCAAGAAGTGCAAACACCAAAGAAACCCCTTATGAAACATATTATTCCAGTGGTATCTTGTTCCATTATAGCCCAAAAAAAGAAATCAGCATTCTTTGGAAATGTGCTGAATGTGAGGAAAATGGAACATTCCTCCCCATCTGCTGGAAATACTCTAAAGTAAATAAGGATGCTAAGTACTGGGCAGAAATACTGGAAGTAATTTTTTAAAATAACAAAAAAGCAGACGCCAATGGAGGCCCGTAGTCGTCCTCCTAGGCTTAGCACTGGAAAGAAATTATGGTTTGGGAAACTAAATCTACAGATAGCTGCCAGATGGTTAATCATGGTTAGTGGGGAACACAAAGGGCTTTGCTTGATGATTGGGCTTAGCAAAATAACAGATGTCCCAAAAAACTGAAAATTTTACAGATTCTGAAAGGTCTGGAGTCAGTAAATTTATACAGTCTGGCTCACAAATTCAAACCCTTCATTTAAATGCATGTCAGACCCCACTTAAATGTTGATTGTTGCCTAGGAAATATAGGCTGCTAGGAAAGGCCTCAGTAAACTTGGACCTGAGGGGAACAGTGCAGGATTTGACCCTACTACTAGTTTACCATAACCAACATTAGACTTAAGATGATAAAACTATCAAATCTCATTCTTGTGTTATTAGTTGCTGGGCTAGGAAGCATTTCCCATACAAACATTAGACAATACAACGTTTGCTGTACCTACTATAGTACCCTCAGGTCTTTTGTAAAGTAGGCAAGTATCTATCATCAGCAAGAATTCAAAGAAGTTATCTAGGAAATATAACACATTAATAATAATTAGAGAAATATGTTTGTTTTTCACAGGAGAATGAGTTGTATGCCCATTTTACAAATGTAATCAAAAACCGACAGAAACCCCAGAGGTTTTAGTGCAAGAAATAGAGAAGATTGAAATGTTGAAATTTGGTGGTGTTTTAAAGCAATTTACTGCTTAAAGCAACTTATTTTAAGCAATCTATAACATTCTTTGTATAAGGTAAATGATAAAAGGTATTTTTTCTTTTTCATGCAGAAGCTAAAATTTGTACACTACCCAAAATATGGTTGACAGAGCCACAATGTGCTTTGGTTCTCTTCAATAACCTTGTTACTTGCCTTTTCCTCCTTTTTACCTTGACAATTTGTGGCCCTTTTCAGACAACCTACTTTGCTGTTATTATCCCTAGTTCTTTTTTTAGCACTATGGTCTGACTCAAATAGGAAGTGGATTTGCTGTGTTTCCTTTCCTTTCAAGCTGTGTGTATGTCAGTCAGTCAAGCACTAAGCATCCTGTCCTTGTTTTCTTGGTCTTATATTTCACTTCACCATTATATTGGAGCTTCATTTCATAAAGGAATTGACACTAGTGCCAATGTTTCAAAAATCAAGATATATTTCAAAAATCAACAGTAACTGAAAAGATACACACTGTAAAACATGTACTGTTAAAGGCTCAAAATGTAGATGACCTCTGTTACCATGACTTTTCTTTACATTTTTTGGTTAGATCTCAGTAGCTTATTTTTGATAAACTGAAGATGAAAACTGATGTTGTAAAAGACAATGAAAAAAATTTAACTTCAGTGAGATCAGAATTTCCCTCTACTTCTTCTTTTATACATTAAGCTTTTCCGAGGAAACTTTGTTTTTCAGTCTCCATTTGTACATGGGCAACTTTCACAAAACATTATTTAGGCATTACATTTTTTGTGCACACAACAGATGAAATTCCCTTGCAGAAAATTAATTCTGTCTGCCAGAGGGATGTCATTTTTGTCTGCGTTTTAGACTTATCTGCAAAAAATTAGTTCTACAAAACTAGCATATATAGATCAACCTCATTTAACACAGATACACTGCATTAACAGTATAAAGTCTCATATAGAATGAGAAGATTGCTGCTGAAGTAAGGATTTCTCCTCCCAGATACAGGCTTTATATATCCTAGAACACTTTTTCTCCTCAGTTAACTTCAACAACATGGAAAACAAACAAAAAAAAAGATACTACTGGATCTTGGAATAACTTCACTTTTGTATAGCAGCATTGCATAAAGTTTCTGAATAGTTCAAGATACTTTCACAATGATCCCATATGTCTGTAGGTAATTCAAAACGTCTTGCCTGTTATAATTGCAAGTAAGTGTTTTCTTCTTATTAATTTCTGAGCAGCAACCTGTCTTAAGAGCACAGCGATAGGTTTATTTCCACTCCTTCACGAGTCTGAGTTTCATCCTCCCTAAAGGGATATCCCTCGAAGGGGATATCAACTTCACTTTAAGTATGCGCTATAACTTCTAAAATCTTTTAACTGATGTGTTAAGTCACACCAAGTTAAGCTGTAAGTTAAAGATGAAATAAGAGAATTCTTATGACTATTCATATTCTTCAGTATTTTCCTGTAAATCATTACAAACTCATGGTACTGATTGCTTAGGTTTCATATAAACAAGAGGGGTTAGTAGAGGCCAGCAGAACCCTGCAAAAATTGACAATGGGAGTCCAGTCCAACTGTTATTGAACTCAACAGCAAACTCCTATTGATTTAAATGAAATCAGAATTAGGATTAATATACATTCATACTCATGCTTAACTTTCTAATAGTGGCTGAAGATTTAATTCCTCAGAGAACATCCTTACCTTACAGGGTCAATAATAAAACACCCGTCAGCTTTACTGGTCTAGAATTTTATCAGTACGTTTCACTTCACAGCTCAGGAAGCAAATCAACTAGCCCTTGATATGATGAAAATCTAGCTCTGATTCTTCAATATATTCATACTATCGAGATGACTTCACGTTACTACCAATGAGAACACTGAAAACATACTGGTCATGTTGACTGACTAGTTTTGAGGGGAAAAAAGAAAAAAAAAGTCATAAAACCAGAACTTTTTCATCTAAGAGCCAGCATCCATGATACGAAAAGACATTCAAAAATCCTAAATCATGACCTGAAAAGCTGCTACTTAGATTTTTTTTTTGCAGTAACTGTTGGAGTATTATGTTAGGTTACATTCCTTTCCTCAAGAAAAGCGTAATTTATTAGTGAGCAGGCAAAAAATTGTTTCTTGAACTGGCTGGAAAAGAACGTTCTTACAACATAGCACATACTCACAAATGATATTAAAAAAAAATGTCAGTTACCACTTTAGAGCTATCAAGCTTACAGTGTGTGAGCCAATAATCTTGATCCGGATCCAGTTTTGGATAATTAACTTCTTCCTGCCTGCAAAATCCCCCTACAGAATCAGCTGGATATAATTTAACGCTTCATATTATTAAACAATTGTTACATTCACCCCAGACACGGCTGAATTCAATCATCTGTAAAAGGCACTTCTTACACACAGAAATGAGACTGAACTTTCTGTCTTCAATCCAGACTTTTTTTTTTTCCCAAGGCTGTGGACAAAGAATTACTGCTCATAGAGAAAAGAACTGTGTGAACACTGAGAATAGTTTCCTCTCATCCCTCAGATACAAGGGTCAGCAACTTGTCAAGGATTATATGTCAGATTGTATTTTTCTTTTCTAAGTCAGTGGTTGAACTTGCTGGAAGGAACTCAGCATGAGCCAGGAACTGATGCTTCCCAAGGGGCAAGATCCCATCACCATACAGTCAATAGCTCATCTGTATGTGAGGTACTAGTTTCTGGCCACCACCAAGTCCTAACTCAGGCAGTGAGGGCAGTAGCTTGTTAATCACATCTTCTTTTTCTTCCCTGTCTGTATCTGCTCCTAGTACTTCTGTCTGTGGCAAGGGTTCCCATAGATCACAGGCTGTGATACCAGCCAAATTTGCCTCCTGACACTGAGACATGCCCTAGACGACACTAAATAAAGCCAGATGCAAAAGTCAGGAGAAGGACATGTAGTTGAGCAAGCAAGGAAAAAGTAACTAAAAAAAAGCTCTGAAGGAAGACAAGGCAGGAAAAGGAGAGCCTGAGACCTAAAACACTGCAGAAGAACACAGAAACAGCAACTACCAGGTCATTCCTGGGAACACCAAATGTTCTAAGAAACCTTGAGCTACAAATAACCTGCAAAACAACTTTAGACCATAACTTACACAACATTTGAGAAGCTTTCCCAGGGGTGGGAGTGGTACACAAAGGCACTATAGGGCAGCTTTTTTTAAAATGAGATACGGAATACGTCTTTACACTAAACATGTAATTGCTCCAAAGCAACTGGGTGCTTGTTGTGAATGTATTGCTGTATTTCCAAGCATTAATGGTCATCTGAGTCTCTATAAGTCTGCATATTCTCACTGATGCACAATTAAGCTTGTAATAAGGTATGTATAAATGTAACATTAAAAAAAATCTGAAACGACATGTTGAACATATTCCAGTAACCCTATATAACAGTATGCATTTGACAGTACATGGACTAATAGCCCAATCTTCGGTAATAAGCTAATGATTACCATAGAATTATAAAATAATTTAGGAAATAATTTAGAAAGAAAACTCTGAAAGCACTGTGGTCCAACACTCCTCTCGAAGCTCGTATTATCCACCATTAGCTCATGGGAGAACAGTGCACTCAACACATCCAAAGATGAGATTACCCAACTTCACACTAATGTTTTTCAAACATTTATTTTAAAAGAACCTGCATATGCTATTGCTGTTACATGTTGACATGCATGTAATATACAATATGAAGCTGCCAACAGGAACCTACCAGGAGATGTCGACGTAATCTGAGAAATTTTCATCAAATCCTATGTATTAAAAGTAATTTGTTAATGGCTCCTTTTGATTCAAGCTTATCAGGCAATTAATCAGTGACGTAAGAATTTATAAGCATTTCTGAAATACATTTATTCTCATTGCTAAGGATTGCATATAAAATACCAGGATAGTGAAAATGTTAACACCTCTTGTTCAACAAAATATCATTGGTGAATGAATTATTCTTTTAGTTGATATTGATTATCACAGAGTGTCATATAATAAAATTCAAGTAATACTTTATGAACTGTAACTTTGGAGCAAATACTAGCAAGCAGCTTCATACAGGATCTATTCAGAAGAGGCACTAAAATACAAGTAGGAGCAGCCTATGTGTTTCAGGATATATTGATACTGACACAACTTGAACCCGATCTTGAGTACGTATATATCTCCAAGAAGATTCTCTGACTGCTTAACTAACTATAGACAAAATATGTTTAAGTCAACCTTTACAGGCTGAATGACAAGTGGCCCCAATTATAGAAGAAAGGAAGAGCAAAAGAAAAGAGGCAGGAAAGTGACAAAGAAAGGAACAGACAATGATAATGTAAAGAACGAGGGAGCATTAGTCTATGATTACAATAATGATTTGGTTTTTATGTTACATCTCTTACCACTAATATTTGTCTGCCATTTTCCTTAATCTTTTAGGATCCCTGATTCTGGGAGAAGGTCTGCGTTTTTCCACACATTTATACACCAACAAGACAATGAGCTCCTAGTCATTGTCTGGGAAATTTGAGTGCTGCAACAAAACCAAAAAGAAATCACAAAAACTAAAAAATTCTGTTCTTGGAAGTTAAAGCTTGATTACAAATATGCATATCAGAATTTTAAGTAACAATGACAATTTCTAAACTGGGGCCTTGGCTCTAGAAAGAATGCTTCACAGCTCCGTGTAGGAGATGCTTTCAGGCTATGATTCATCTCTCTCCAGCTTATCTCTTAAAGCAAGCTTTTACTGCTGTTGGCACTACAGAGGAGTTTCAGTCCCGAGAAACTGGGCTTGGTTTTGCTATGCCTTATGCATGACCACCATCACTTTTGTTTGCTAAATTCTGACTGCAAAGCACTTGTTACTGCAGGTGGTGAGACAAGAAGAAAAGGAACTCTGTAATTTCAGATTTTTGGCCGAATTTGGTTTGTTATATAGCTGAGTGATAGTATAAATATGGCACACAAATACTCTTATCCAATTAACCTTCTCCCTAAGATGACCCTTAGAAGGAATTATTTTGATGGACTGATTCTGGACAAGTTGTAAATGTAACAGCTGTATTTAAGGTAATGCTAAAGGGAGCAGAGAAAATAGGAAAAGATATGAAAGTAAGGTTGGCAATGGAAAAGGAAAAAAAGAGCACAAGGAGATAAAAGAAAGGAAGAAGTCTTAATAAATGATAAAGAATAATGGTAAAGTAGAGGAAGAAGAGGAGAATATATATCAGCGAGACCAGCAATGTAAAATGCAAAGTAGATCCTCAAAAGTACTGAAGCATATGGGGCAAAGATCTTTATCTGTATCTTTGTACCATATATAAAGTTGCAGTATGAATTGGCTAACACAAATCATTATTGTTTCTTTTATTTTCCAGTGAATGCATAAATTTCCTTGGTACCTAAATATATTGTTCACTCCAGATATAAATTATTTAAGACCTGTAGCTGATGGAAGCTATACCACAGTCTAGTCTGTCTTAGCAATGGGAAATTATTACTAAAAGCCTATATTCTCCTTTGTTCTCTTTCATTCTGTTGCTTACTTCATTCTATGTACAACCCTTTTGTCCTACAATTTAATGTACAAATTCCTATACTCCTTGTATCTCTTAATTACACATTCACACACAAATATACCTGTCATGCTGAATTTTGTTGCTGGTTTTTCAATTGTTCCTATTCTCAAGCCTTAATTCCTTCATCGTATGAAGTTGTTATTCTTTCTCATGAATGCACTCACTTTTGGTGATAGTACTCTAACAGTAAAATACTCAGAACTGAGTATATTTTTTTACGCATAGCCTTAACTGCTCTGAATAGCATCAGTCAATTTAACTATAAGGCAGCAATGAATGAGGGGTTCTCTTAATACAGAACTTGGCTTCAGTTTTACTGATGAGAATGTACTTCCCCGTGAGTCCCACAGCCTTTACTTGTAGCAACAGGCTCCAGCCTTTTGCGTTTTGTAACAGCTCAAGCAGAAAACTTCAAGCACAAAGCTGTCAAGATCCCTTTTTTAAAATGTGTCACTTTAGGGCGATTAAGTATATATCATTGCTGATAGGTCTCTTCCTGGAAATCAAGTGGTATCTCACTGTATTGATTTCTGTCTAACAGTAGGTATAGCGTGGAAAAATACAAAAGGGATTTGTCAGTAGTTTGCCTGTAGCAGATTTCCTCCATATACACTGGTTCTTCAATAAGTCTCTACCATCCTATACTGAGAAGTTACAAGCTGTAGTATCAGAAGGCCAATGTTTTCAACCATAACAACAGCTTAATTCATACACAGCATGCTACAACAGGATAGGTCTTCAGAAGCTGGGTGTGACCCCAATGTGTGAATTCACAGGAAGCAAATTTATGGTTGCTAAAGAAAGTCAAGCTGAACTATATTCCACTGCATACAGGTTCTTATACCACAACCACCCTGCTGCGTACTTTCCAGTATTAGACAGCATGACTAGCAGTTATGAAACACAGCAACTTAAAGCACAAAGTTATCATTTATTACTACAGCTTTTTGTGCACAGGAATGTGCTAGCTGGTACCTCACTGTTTAAGTTATGGCAATTTTTTTAATATTGTGTTGTTCTGTGATCCTGCTTTCCCTATATAAATTAAGTAGCACACCTTGCACTTGGAGGAAGGATGAAGAGGTCAGCGATAGTTCTTCGAGTTTAGAGTCATTCTACTACCTAAGACCAGCCCTCACACAGACAAGCTTTGGCCTTAGTATGGAGAGCTCCACTGTGCAATGGAGCAACCACAGGCACCCCTGGTGCTCTCCCTGCTATGCTCTGCACTTGAAGACCAAGAACATGAGCTCCCTTTGAAATTCTGTGGCTTATAAGCCAATTATCATACCACCTGAAGAGGCGTGTCATGTGATTTTGTTCTGCACTACCTGGAACATTGTTACAGCCTGCCCAAAACACAAGGAAGGCCTGAATAACCATGGCCAGTCACAATTTGTCTGACTAGGACTGTTCCCTTGCTCACTGGAAAGGACAGAAAGTGCCACTTACCTGTGTTTTTTAAGAGGTCGACATCAGAAAGGAATCCACAATTACATCTGTATAACACAGATTGGCTGTGAATATACATCCTATAACAAAAGAGACTGAACCATGGCCTTCAATTTTCAGAATGCCTTTTTCTATTGCTAGCATCACTTCTGTCAGCCCATATTCAGGCTCAGCTCAGCTGTTCTTCACACATGACCTTATTTTGTCCAACCTCTAGATTACCTTGGCAATGAAGGACTGACTTACATTTTCTGGCATATTTGTAATTGGCCTTACTGCTCATGAAAGTCTTTGTGGCCAAATACGAAAGACAATCCCACTCATTCTGAGGACATCTTCCTCTCCTTTTTAATCATCTTCTGCTACTCCTAGTTGGATCTTCTTGTCCACTGTCGAGAGCTCTGCCTTAAGCTTTTGTCCAGGGACACATCTAAACTTTGGGCTGTGTATGCAGAATCACTCCAAAGGCTTTTTATCTCTAGCAGCTGCCAAAAGCATACTAAACTCATGGGCAGCTCACACATGTGGCATAAGTGACTGCAGCATGTCATAACACCTTCAGCTCATCTTAGCTAACAGTCTGAATCCGCACTTCCTTGCAGTGAACTGCAATTTCACTGTATTACTCATTCTAACTTAAGCATCATCCTTTTCAGTAATTTTATTTTATCTTATCTTCACTGATATTTCATATTTGCTTTCTTTGATTTAGAAGCCTTTTCATTTTTCTGGTCTCACTTTTGGCCTTGTTCCTCCAGGGAAGGTCAGACCCCTTTTTTTCTGATTGTCCTGCCCACTATCTTTTGCGAAAAAACACCTCCTAGCAATATGTTCCATCAGTCAAAGCTTCCAGCCTAGGTCTAAAATGACATTGGCTGTATAATTTCCACCCCAGAAAAACAAGCAGATTGCTAGGTTCCGCACCACTCTGTCAGATGTGCCATTATTTTTCAGTGGGCTACAACCCATCTTCTTTCTAATCCACATGCCCTGTTGCAGCTTCATGGTGTTGCTATTCCTCTTCCTGAGAATCAGAACAAAAGAATTGGGTCAAGTCCTCTTCAACAACTAAAAGCTTCCCTGTCAAGCTTATCACATGTGGAGGAGTCAACTACCCCTATTTCTAACTTCTTTCAATGATCACAAGATTTTCCTGAACTGCTGAAGCCCAGTTACAGCTCTACAGACCCCGACCGAATTCTGCAAGACCTTGTCCTGAGTCTCAGATTTCAGCAACCTACCGGGCATAGCAATGCTAAAGAATGAGGATAGCCCTGTTGCCATATGCATCATTCATTGTTTGGTGCCATCAAGTATCAAGTGGGCTTGCTTTTGCCTAGGTTCTGCAAATTTGGTTGGCTGCAATAATGGCTGCTTGGCTCAGCAAACTTTTACCCCTTTGTCATGAGGATTGCAAACACCTATTTACTCTAGGGAGAAAGCAATATTCACAAATTTCCCCCAAAAGGAAGTAATGAATTATCAAGTCTGGTTTTTGCTGCCACTGAGCAGCTCATGTTTGGTAACTTACAGAGCTGGGAAATGCTGTAACCCTCACTAAATCATTTCCAACAGTTACATCATCCATTTTTTCCTTGCTGCTGCCTGCCTCCTCCTTTGTTCTTCAGGGTACTTCACCATGACTTCATGACCTAGAAGACTATGGCTTCAACACAAAAGTCTGTAACTGCTCTGGCCACCCAAGCCAAAGGACTAGTCCTCTCCACTCTTGGAGAAAAAAAAGTGATTCTTCTTACTGTTAAAGAATGTCAGAAGATGGAGATCCATCTTGCATGTAAGAACACTGAACACCCATATTCGTAAGTTCAAGTTCAGGACAGTGATATAAGCTGAGGTAACATTATCACTTCAGCAAGAGGTTTGGATGTGTCACTGAACCTCCCAGACAAATGGTTCCATATAGTGATTCAGCCATCTCACAGAAAGTGTCTTTGACTTGTGATGGGTCATAACATTGCCATTAAAGGGTCTCGTTGTTCAGCTTCTCCATGACTTTGAAAATCTTTCCCAAAATCCCTGTCCTGGCAGCGACCCATGTCCAACAAAACCACAGGTGTCCAGAACTGAGGAATCTTTTCACACCCTTGATGTATCTACAGGATGCTTCATGTCTTTATACCAAGATAACAATACATTCCAGAAAGGTCTTTTCCTCTCTGTGGCACATCTATTGTAGGATTTGGTAGATTTTGCATTGACTGCAGAGTTTGTCACAACTTGTTACAAAACTGCTGAAATGATCCATAAAGATCTGGTACCAGTTTGTTCCCAGGCAATCTCTAACAGCATCTCTAAAAATATCTCTGCTCCCACAGCCAGCAGCTACCCAGAAACCTTTGCCAATCACTGAATGTTTTTTAAGTGTTACTGCCCATCTCCACACTCCCAGGCTATTCCCTTCTTCCTGGGGTTGAAAAAATATAGGCTGTGAAGGCATGCTCCACCTACTTATATCCTACCTGTGGATCATGAGAGCTTGGAAATGTTCTATATAGCCCTGATCTGAGCACTGTGTTGGAACACAAATTGCAGTATAAATGAGCAAATAGATAATTCATCTCAAAGATCCTCCAGTTCCTGACAATTTACTTCCTTTTATTCTTGCCTCATATATTTAGTGAATTCAATAGACTAACTTATTTCATGTAATGCTTAATTCAATGTGCAGATTAAAATGCTGGTTTGCAGGAACATTTCTAAAATGTGGCCAGAATTTTTAATTTCTCTGGGTATTTGAAACTTTAAATTACTGGTGTTTATATTACCTATATATCAGTACTATACTGCATATACAGCACAGTATACAGCAGTATAATGTATATCAGTAGGGAAGAATATAATGCAGTAAATCGAAGTAAAGGGCCTTTCAAGAAATTGTCTATGTGCAGAAAAGGCACTTCACAACATGCTTGAAGGGCTTAATTGTTTTCTTTACCTGAGATCCCAAATGTCCTGATTCTATCAAATGGCAGTCGTAATGCTAGTAACTTGTTTTTACCTGCTTGCACCAGAAAATGTCTAATGATGTTGTAAGAACAGTCAGATTTTTGGTGTGTTATTGAAAGTACAGTCTGTATATTTTAAAAGGCCACAGACCAGACAATTTATTTTACACTCCAGGCTACAAGATCCCGTGCCAGAACATAAGCATTTGCAGCTCCCATGGACCATGACGTTTATGCCAGCAGAGGTTTTGGCCCAGCTTGTGTGACCACAGTTGAGTTTCACCTTCACCAAGATTCAAAACGAAGCATTAATTACTAGAGAAGATGCTGACACAGAACTAGAAATCACTGCAACATGAACAATCCTCCTGCCAAATTAAAACCCTAGGTTTTGTAAGAATAAAAACAAAACTCAACCCACTGAGTGATGTAGTGTAATTGCCCAAAACATTCAGTCCCGCCTGTGAAAGAAGGAAAAGATTAATACAAACCACATTTGGGGTAGATGGTGATCATTTAAGAAAAATATATCTTACCACATTTAATTCCACTTACTCCCATTTGCAACACGGGTGTCAGATTATTTACTCTGAGTAGCATAAGGCAAGCCAAACAGCAGCCCTGACTGAGAATTACTGGACTAACAAGATCAACAAGATCAACTAAGTGATCAACAGGGGCTATTACAACTGTCTTCAGATCACCTACGAGGACAGTGGCTACCCCACCATCCACGTCACTACTGCAGTTAGGGCTGGCGCAAAATACAGGACTGACTTGTGCCCGCTGACTGACATGATAGAGAAATGGGCCTCAGTGTGTCCGTAAGGCTATTTCTTTATACTTCTGAGGTATCTTTCCATGCGTCTAGAGTTTGCAAAAGGTTCTGGAGGGGAGATAAGGCATACAGGCAAGCATGCTATCATCACTTTCCAAACCTACAAAAAATCTTTGGGAAAGCCAATCATCTTAGAAGAAGATCTCACACACTACTGAATACAGCAACTTAATTGTTACTATATTAATGATATTTTGTGCCAATAGAGAAAAATTAAGGACAATTGCAAACAAATTGTTTTGTTCTTCTGTGCAACTTCAGCTATGTGGAAACAGTTTTACATTGAGTCTATAAATAACCTGTGAAATACAAGAACTCTTGCTTATTTGAAGAGTTACAATACATGTCATATGTGAGGCCTGAGATGGGATTGGTTTTGAAGGGGGGGGGTGTTGTTCTACAAGTTCTGGCAATAAACCAGGAATCCCTTCAGGCTATCGGATTTCGGAATGAGAATGTCACAAGAGGCTTTCTGTTGGCTGGGGGAAGGGGGAGAGTTGAGCATCTACTCCTGGGATGATTATTTAGCAGCAGAATTCTAATGACCTTACAGGACACAGAAGATACACTAAAACAAGAGGGGGGAAAAAACCCCAAACCATTATTTTTGCAGTCCCTCTAGTTGGAGCCTGCTTCCACTTAACCTTTTGTTGCCAAACACTGACTTTTTTGAGGGTACTGAAGCAGGGGTATCCATACAGACTGGAAATCTATCAATTATACATGATTCTCAAACTGTAATCCTACATCAACATAAGCACAAACACACCAACCATAATCTGAAGAGAAAGCAGAAGTAACAAATTGTAACCCTGAAGTAGTTTTTTTATAATGAAAAAACTGTGAAATGTATTCCCCAGATGTCAGTTGTCCTGATACATTAAGATGGATTTGAACACCAAAAACTCTGTAAGAGAAGATGGGACAGACTGGGTCTATTAAGTGTAGAGACCACCAATGCGAGAAACAGCAACACTACAAGCATCTAAGGTTGCCAGAAATAGCATCAACTGTGAGTAGGGACATGAAGAAATAAATTTAATCTGCAGGTTAGACAAATACCTATCAGAAACTATTTAAGTATAGCTCATTTTGTCTTGAGGAAAGCGGAAGAACTAAATGACCTCTGAAGTCCCAATCCAGCTTTACTCTGTTATGTATAAAATACACAACATTCTCAGAGTTAGTAATAACAACATTTTTGTTGGGGATATTAAGCCATCTCAGAAAGTAAACCAAACATAATCAGAGACTGATACTAAACATGTGAGAATTAGGTTATCTTCCACTATCTTTTTCAAAAGTTCTTAACCGTTTCTCAGCAGCAGCTCATGCCAGCCAGTGTTTGAAACAGGGTATTGGACTAGACGCCCTATTTGTCTAGCCAATCTGCCTATTCCTTTAAAGATGTAACTAAAAATATAATACAGCTCATATCCCACACGAGCCCAAATATAATCTAAGAAGTAAATGGGCAAAAGCCTAAGGTGTATGGCAGGAAGCAACTTGGGTATGCATCAATGTCTGATACTTTCCTGACTAGAAACAGCCTACTTCGACACTTTTAGCACAGTGTAAGTTTGTGGATGTGGCATTGAAATGTGTTCCTTCTCACTCGTGAACTGGAAAAAATTAATCTGGAATGAAGAGGACGTCTTAGAGCACATGACTGTGTCCCATTTACAAAAGTCATTTTTCAGGGTTACTGCATGAAGAAATGTACAAGGATAACCATCAAGGGAACCCAGAGGCTTCCCTGGATCCTGATCACATGAACGATCTATATTAAGGCCCATTTCCTAGCAACCCAGCCTTCCACAAACACCTTTTTTCTCGATAACAGTGTTTTGCTAACACCGCTGCTGTTGATAAGAGTATTCCCCAGCCGCCCCTGCTCCCGGGGCAGCCTTGCAAAACGCTGGGAAGGCTGCTCGCTCCGCAGGCCTGCCCGGCAGGACCCCCCCGCCGCGCCGGCAGCGCAGGCCCGGC
>NW_009194659.1:0-63663 GCF_000690835.1 Fulmarus glacialis | reverse complement strand
GACTTTCTAGCAGGGCCTGTTGCGACAGGCCAACAGGGAATGGTTTTAAACTAAAAGAAGGTAGATTTAGACTAGATATAAGGAAGAAATTTTTTACAATGAAGGTGGCAAAACCCTGGCACAGGTTGCCCAGAGAGGTGGTAAATGGCCCATCCCTGGAAATATTCAAGGTCAGGTTGGGCAGGGCTCTGAGCAACCTGATCTAGTTGAAGATGTCCCTGCCCACAGCAGGGGGGTTGGACTAGATGACCTTTAAAGGTCCCTTCCAACTCAAACTATTCTATGATTTTATGACTTGATTACAGATTACACTTGCTATCAGTTACCTAGATCAATTCACACACACACACACAGAGACACAAATGTACAAAAGGTATACCTGTTAAAAAATTCCCCTTGAGTCAAGTGAAATATTCACGTCAAAAGTCTTGGCATTTCTCAACGGGCGAGGGGTTGAGCCTTGAGAAGTGTTTCAGCCCAGGTCCCGTCATCAGCGACGGTCCTCAGAATGTCGCAAACTCTTAAGTTTGCGAGCTCCGAGAGGCGTCCCACTCAGAGGGAGATGCTGGGTGCAGCCCGCTGAGGTCCAGGAGAGCTCAAAGGGCCTAACTTGGGACTGCTGTTTATAGCTTTGCAAGATGATTGGCTTTAGTCATCAGTAGATTTCCATCCTGGTCACCACCTGGAATGATCCAGGATGGTAACAATGGTATTGTTCCACCTCAGCTAGGATCCAGGTAGGGAATGTTTCAAGACTGTCAGGGAATGATGAATTATCCCTGCTGTTGTTCCCCGCCTTGGCCAGGCAACAGGTTCCTGGTACGGTCAGTGCCGCTCCCCACCTTAGCCATGCAAGAGCGCCTGGGACGGTCAAGGGACGCTCAACTGCCCAACTCGTTACACAAAGGCTAAGGACTAACGGGAGTTCCTGAGATCATAGGGTGGTCCAGGGGAGGGGGAAGACGCACCACCACACACTGCTAAGGTTATACCTACAGTGGATATAACTGTCCTGTTTTCCCAAATGTCATATGAATCTAAAGGCTTTGCGAAACTGGGTGAGAATATTCTGCTTGGAGCAAGTACTGCACTGCATTTCAATTGGGATTAAACAGTGTTTTCGTCTTAGCCCCCCAAACACCACAAAAAAGGGCCTGATTAACCTCTTTGTGTATACTAATGCGCTTATCCCCATAAACTTCAATGAAAACCTTGGCTATAGGCACTGCACACAGGTACAGGCATTAGAGATCCTGAGTTCACGAGAAATTACTAGCTCAGTGAACTTGACGTTCTTATATTACAGGCCAGTGGTCTCACCCCAAAACTACAGATCATCCCCCAAGACTATTTACGTTAGGTATTTCAGCTCTTTTAAACTGCAAAGCCACAACTGAGGCAGATGAAGCTTTTCCTACGCATACTTTTGATTTTAGAGGGACCTTGCCGAACAGAAGGCAAGGGGGTTCACATAAACACTTAGGGGTTACCCTGATTTAACAGTACTTGTGACTTTCCATGGCAAATGGTCCATACTCCAGCCTGAACAAGAGCAACAGGGAAGACTGGAAAAAAAAGAGAAAGTATCTACTGCAAAAAGTATTGATTTTCCTAATATAAAGTGGGTACTTTATTCACAGCAGTGGGTGAAGCAAATAATTCCTAAATTAACAACAACGACAAAAAAGCCAATATATTAATTCCTAGTATTTCCAGAATTACAAATGCAATCAGGTTGTATGAACCCTGATATTATTTGCTGTATTCAGTAATTTGTTTCTGAGGTTGAGATGATGATCCTATGATGACAGCACATTTTATACTTTCGTTTGAAAGAGATACTTGGTATGTATGTTTGCAATTATGTGGGTGCACAAGAGCATAAAGGTCAGAGGCTAAATCAGAACAGAGCGTTCGGGCTTTTAAAGTTATCTTCTTTGCATTTTTTTACTTCTATTTTTGATTACACGTTCAACTGCAAAAAAGAACCTTAAAGAAAAGTAGTTTTATTTTCCTTGTCCAAATAACGCACGTATGAAATGGGCAATGGCCCGTTGCGGTTGTTATGGTTTAACCTGCAGGCAGCCAAACACCACATGGTCGCTCGCTCACTCCCCCCCTCCCCCGCCCCTGCAATGGGATGGGGGAGAGAATCAGGAAAAAAAAAGTAAAATTTGTGGATTGAGATAAAGACAGTTTAATAGAACAGAAAAGGAAGGGAAAATAATAATAATAATAATGGTAGAATATACAAAACGTGTGATGCACAATGCAACTGCTCACCACCCACCGACCGATAACCAAGCAGCAATCGCTACTTCCTGGACCATACCAACCCCCAGTTTATGTACTGAGCATGACGTCACATGGTATGGAATACCCCATTGGCCAGCTGGGTCAGCTGTCCTGGCTGTGCTCCCTCCCAGCTTCTTGTGCAGCTGGCAGAGCACAGGAAGCCGAAAATTCCTTGACTAAGGTAAGTACTACTTAGCAACACTAAAACACTAGTGTGTTACCAACATTATTCTCATACTAAATCCAAAACACAGCACTTACCAGCTACTAGGAAGAAAATTAACTCTATCCCAGCTGAAACCAGGACAGCTGTTTAGAAAACAAACAAAAAAATCCCACACAATCCCTTCCACTTTCTTAGGACTTCATATAGTTCAGGAAAGCCTCATTGGCTGAGATGGTAGTGAAATTATCTGCAAGAAGAAGCCTGGCTGCATTTTGATTGCTCAGAAGCCAGTCGGAGTCTTTACACCGGCAGGATTTCGAAAGAGCTTTTATTTGAGATGTTGTAAGGTGGCACCAGCTCTTGACAGCAGGTGGGAGGAGCAGCCTGGAGAGACTTTCTTGCTGGCTGTAGCTCAGCAGAGCGTGGCAAAACATCACGGACATGCATGGTAGCAAAGGACGTGATTCATTCCTGATGCTACACAAATGACTCATGCAAGGCCTATTGAAAAATCTAAAAGAAATTCTATGCAAAGTTTTGAAAGATGACATTGTTTTTTAATAAGACAACTCTTTCGGTGCATTTGCATACATTTGGCAAGCTCTCTTTTGTATGTTGAAAGTCCTTTGTAGCCAAAAAGTGTTCCTCCATTATAGAAA
Organism: Fulmarus glacialis; assembly: GCF_000690835.1. Lineage (NCBI taxonomy): Eukaryota > Metazoa > Chordata > Aves > Procellariiformes > Procellariidae > Fulmarus > Fulmarus glacialis. Next base: position 60,543 of record NW_009194659.1, on the reverse strand, counting down.
TACTCATACACATATGTACGTATACTTACATACACAGATATATACATTCAAAATATACTGCATTTTTGCTTAACAGTTTTCACATTTCCTGATCTGTGAAGTTGCTATTTGGGTTACACGAGCATACTCCCAAACATACTCCTTAATTCAGCTTTCCATCAAAATTCTGAATTCTGAATTATTTGTCCACTAAGACTAACCCTTACCATAGCATTGTGTGTCCCTGTGTCAGGGATATACTTATTTATTTATTTATTTATAGTAAATTCAACTGTGATCAGGTGTAAGCACATGTGGAAGAAGCAGCAAATTTAAAAAGAAAAACATTGCTGAAACCAAGTAGGAAAAGCGAATTTCTTGAAGTAGAGGAAATCGAAGACCAGGAGATGTAATGTGGGTGATCTAAGGAAAAAATGGCAATAAAATACTGCAGGATTGTGCGGCTGTTGTAACTGGGGCAGTCGTAGCTAAGAGCTTGCACCCATAGCTTGAGTACATTTCATTTTCATTTTGGTGCCAACAACATGTATATCGGATGAAATTAAGACCCTAATATTTTTCACCAAAGCCATGTGAAATATTAAAACCATGCATTTACATTATTTTTATTTAGTCTACATTTAATGTTTCCCTCTGTAGGCTCTGGGTGCCATAGCCATACACTATCAGAAAAGAATGCAGTTGCATTTAGAAGGTTTAAAATAGCTGCTGGTGCTTGGTCTAAACAAAACACAAAATCACATAGGAATAAATACTTTGCACAGGCACAAGCCCTTTTCATGTTCCAGTATTTGCCAATACTGGGATAAATAATTGAGCCTTAGATGTTCACTGTGGAAAGCACCTTCTGGAGAACATTTGTGACGACAGCGTCTGCCCCTGAGCACCCACGGTGACAGCGCAGGTAACGAGCAGACAGCTGACACCTTACCTGACAAGTTCAAACTATTCTACGAGTATACGGTTCAATATTATTAGAAACCAACAATCATCTCTCAGCTCCATTTTCCCACTTTCTCAGTTTGTTTCATTTTTGGCCTGTGGAAGCAGGCAAATCTAAGAGCAACAGGATACACTTAGTCCTGTGCTGGCCCATTAGCTACAATCAGGAATGTTTCGGTATTCCCTAGAAGTAGGGGATACTGACAAAACTAAGAATGTGATTTTCCTGTTAATGATAGCAAATATATCAGTTGGCCACATAAGGAACATCTATTTCCTTTGCAAACCTTACCTCAGCTACATTCTCACTGATGCATGCAAATGATATGTTATTTGTTATATACATCTGTTCTTCCTCAAATATTTTTGGAATACTGCAGGAATATCCTTCTTTTATCATTGCTTTCTGTACCAGTTTACATGCACTTACACTTATCATACAATCCACTCTGACCTCTCTGAAAATCAACAAAAATAATTTAGGCCAAAATAAGACAAAAAAGACTTCATAAAATTTTACCAGGCACTGTTGACGACTGCATTAGTTACACATAACTCACATCACGTGAGTCTTAAATTTACCACTATGACAGTAAAAAGTGTACTGCATACCAAACATTGTATTTCATTTGTTCATAGTGTTCATAGTTTCTCAGGCTGCATATTAGAGAAGTTAGGCTTATTTCCATACAGCAGACAAAATGCGATGATCCTGGAGAAAAGGAACTAACCTTTTTGAGGAGAAAGTGCTGAACTAAAATAAATGAGATGGGACTTGCCAGTATTTTTATGTACTACTTGACACAGAGCTCTGCAGTATGTATTTTTATCTGCACAAACTCCTGGAAGAGCTAAGCCTTTTCTAAACAGAATATCAAATCAATAAGAAGGGATATGACATACGTTTTTTTCTCCCTACATGCTGATAATTTTCTCTCTACCAAATTCTATCCCAATTGTTCTAAGGGTGCCTCTGCATGCACGCAAACAAGTTTCATGGCCATGTACACAGTCCAACTCTACTCTGTGTTTTTTTCCCCACTGGGAAGTAAAACCAGCAGTTCACTTCTTAAAGGAAAGTATTTAGAAAGTGGTATTTGCTATTTTTCACTTATTGTTTGAAATGTGTTACTCATAACAAGTTTACTGCCACAAACCTTCCTGCAAAGATCTGATTATTACAGCACCCACTTGCACTTAAGTACAGACTAAAAATATGTTAACATAACCAAAGATTAAATACATGTAACTGCATTTGATGGTTAAGGTAACAAACTTAGGTACTGTAAAAGAGAAATCAGTTATGATGTAACATGCTGTAACTGGTTTCCCTGATATTAAACCGGTTGTCTCAGAATCAAATCTTTTTCCCCAAGTTACCTGTATTGAACTAGTGAATGCTCAAGCTTCTCTAGTTTAATAATTTTGCTCCTCTTCTGAAGCATAAGTATTTAGAGAGTATGCGGCATGGCTGATGTGAAATCTTGCCATCTGGCTGCTGCGTGATGGTATAAATGCAAGAAGAGCCAAAACCTTGCAGACTGTTTGGCTAGCTGCAGCGATAAATGACTCCCACTGCCATGGATGCCTTGAGCACTGCTTCCAAAATACTGTGCCCTATACATTGTACCTGCCCAAAGTAATGCAGCTGCTCTTATCAAAATGAAATATCTGCCCTCTGCTTTCGGTAAGGAGGTGTCCGTGATCTTCATGAATCATCACGGAAGGAGTGGAAGGACTTGGGAAGTGCTATGGTAGAAGAACATCAATGCCACAGAAACGTCAGATACCTGTCTGGAAAAAAAGAGATGTCCAGCAGCAAGGTGGTGGCCTCTACGTAGGGTTGCCACCCACATGCGGAGGCATATGCAGAGGAGGAGGCAGGTGGCCAACCTCCCGTCACGGCTTCCAGCACGGCCGCTCGTGCAGGCTTTGGCAAACACAACAATTAGGAGCCTACACTATATGTCAGCGTGACTGAAATGGGTGAAAGGACGGGAGGCAACAGAAGTGGTAAAGGCGTGTAAATGCTAACCTTTGTTTATTATGTGGGATGAAATATCCACCAGAAAATTATAGCGGGATATTGGCAACATGACTCAGGCTGCTGCTGTTTCAAGACAGACTAGTTATCTTAATATGAATTAATTTTCAAGGTAGGTAGGTTGTATCAGATTTTTCTGTAGTAAGACTGACTTAACTTTTAACATGAGTCTGGCACCTCTGTTACTTTTCGTTGGTAAAATGTTTAAATATTCTGCCCTTTTTTGTCTTGGAAATGACATACTTACATTATAAAATCAATATGCACCTCAGGATACCATTATCCGCCTGCTAAATCCCTCAATTTCGGCATGGTAGACAGAAGTGCAAAGGTGTGGATTACAGCTATTGAGCAAAATCTCTCCCCAAATTTGAACAGAAATACAGATGCCATTAGTGACAACATTTTTTCCCACCTCAGATGGGTAACTGATTTAATTTCTATTCTGGCAGCGTGACCCGTGCATGACTGCAATGTATCACCCAATCTAGCCTGATGCATCAGATCAATGAATTTGAACATGATGTAAGGCTTTTGATGTATTCTGCAAAAACAACAGTCACCACTTCACCCCTTGTGATGCAGCTAATCAAGAACAGCTCATCAGGTCTTGCAACATGTTCCTAATTCCCAGAGGAAGCCAGCAGCAGCCGCAGTTGGAGCTTCTGAAATTCAGATCCTGTTAACCTAATTCTCTAGCCAGGAAAACCATTTTTCTTGCAGAGGGGTTGTGAGCAGAATGAGGAAAGACTTCAGCCTGCAAAGCTGGCGAAAAGTAACACAACTTTTGCTGAGCACCTCAGCAGGTCATTCTGCATGAATCCAGCCAGTAGCCTCTTCAGACTCAGGTGCTCTCAGAAGGGCAGAGCTGCCTAAATTACTCTGGAGAGCACTTGGAGCTTGTTTGTGGTGAGACCTGTGAGCACATATACTCAATCAAAACCAAAAGAAAGCTGAGTCACTGCTAGACATTATTCAGTGTGTGGGATGGACAACATAATAATTGTTAAGTGTGTATAAAACTCAGTAAAAATAAAATGCAAATGCATTGATAGTGTTATTATGAAAGGTTAAATATTTTTATAAATATTTCCATATTTGCTGAAATCTGTAAAAATGTTTATTTGCACAATTATGTACTAATTTGGAAACCTGTACAACGATTAACACTAAATACGATGAAAACATTAAACTATAAAGTAAGATATCTAAACAGGTCTTCAAACATTAATTTGCAGCATCCATGCAATATCCATTGATCCACTGTACAAATTAAACCCTTCATCCCAGGGAAAAAAAATCCAAACACTTAGAAAAAATACATCTTGTAGGCAACACTTCCTCCTCCTTCAAGTGATGACAAGAACAGACAATATATATAAACACCTGCTTGTTCTTTGTTGGGTGGACAAGCTGTTACTTCCATGCCAATTTCCTACTGCCTCTTCTGCTCCCTATAAGGTTCCCCCACAACTGCTACAGCAGCTTATATTGTTATAATGGAGGTTCAAGTATCCAGTCTTTCCTCGTAACATTTTAGCCTAAATCACACATTTTTGTTACTGTAAGCTTCAGCTCGATCAGAGTGAAACAGAGCAGAGTGAAAAATCTTTCAGCTTCTGTATGAGCAAGAGATTCCTTTGAGTTCTCACAAAAAAATTGAAGCTCTTGTTGCATGAAGTTACTCTTAAGCGCATTACAGTGCTCACACTTCTGAATTCACTCAGCTATGCTTCCTGTGATATTTGTAATCCAACACTAGATTCTGCATGTCATCCTTATTTGTGCAGTGTGTTCTGATAATGGCATTTTACAAGTACTATTAAAGCAGGTGCATTTAATAATGGTGGTTTTGATACTAAGAAAGTCATGCAGACTTGAGTATTCAGATTTTAAATATCTATTTTTTCTCCCCTGCTAACATTTATAGTGGACATCATAGCTAATTATGTTCTGTGCCTTGATTATTTACTCATCAATGTGCCACAAACATGTTTGGATGTTGCAGTAAATCAAGCTTTTTATACGTAGCTCGCTATCAGCATCTTACCTATTCTCCAATCATATATTTAACCAGGCTGAAAAATATTGTCATTTATACAAATCAAAGCTACTTTCAGTACCTTTAAAATTTCATTGAACATCACTAACACTTCAAAATTCTTCTGTGGAAAACCACCTTTTGTCCATTTACACAACAGCTTTTCTATTCCTTTATGAAGTGTAAACTCCTCTGTGCAATTTTACTTAATAACCGAAACAATATTGTGAAGATCGCTTGACACTATCACACATAATTGTAATTTAGGAGTTTAGAAATACTGATAATGAAACAATTAAGTAACAACATAAAATGTGTTGTTCTCCTCACTACTTGCTTAATTGCTTATATAGGTAATTCATTCTATGGTGAAGGTATTTCAGCTATATAATGCAAAATACAGCCCAGTGCTTGAGATGAAATGTATAAAAATTGGAAGAGCAAGACACACACATAGAGGATTTATAAGACATAAGGAAGCCCCTTGGCAGACCTCAGGTACTCATCACCCTGTTCTAATGCAGTCCTCCTTGTCCACCTGACAGTGCCTTAGGGACCTTTTCAGTCCAGTGTTGTGGATGAAACCAGCAGATCTGCTAAAAACAAATTCCAAATACTTCATATTATCTGTCCTCACAACCAGGTTGCCCTGATTGCCAACCCCTAGGATTTTCTCCATTTTCTGAGGGCTAACTGGAAAAGGCATGTGTTAATTTCAGGGGACAGCACGCTGGCACAATATCATTCTTAGCACTGAAATTATTGTGTAGGAATATATTTCAGTTATTACCCTAATAATGTTGAAATAAAATCAGTTAGATAATTATATTAAAATGACTTCAAATAAAAATATTGAATGACAAGTTGGGATAGACTTCATCTCGACTGACTTATTTTTTCCTGAAAGGCAGGCTCCTAACCAAAGCTAGCCATGTCAACTCAGCAGAGTGAATGGAGAGTCAATGGAGAGAACAGTCTCCTCCTGAGGGCCATTCGTTCTGTATCTCCCAGACGGGCAACTCAGGAAAGCAGTAACTGCTCTTTGCCTCGCTTTAAGAGAGACTAGAGAGATGGAGTGCCAGTGACTTGCTTAGATTTGGCTAAATAGATTTAGGAAGAATACAGACACACTGGTGCTCCGTAAGGAATCATACTGAAATGATCTTTTTACAGGATGATAAAACAGGAAAAGCCCTACTGTAAACTGGAGCGACAATTGCAGGATATGATTCTGCAGAAAGAAACCTGAATGTTCTAGAAAATTAGAGTAGCATCCATAAATTAGTCTTTTAACACTACTCCTGAGTCAATCAGATTATGCAAGCTCAGTGCAGAAAACTATTTTGATTGTTAGACTACAGAAACATGTGCCTCGTATTTGGCGTGAAGCACTGAGCATTTACTTCCAGCTAAATGAAACAGGAATTTTTGAAAGCAGTTTCCCTAACAATAAAATCACACAGAAATCTGAAAATCAAAAAAAAAAAAAAGAAAAAAAACCCCATCATGTTAATGAAGTATCATTATGCTGTCCCAACGTTCTTGTCAGTTTATTTTTCCCTTTCTTTGACTGTGGCACCTTTGCTTGTATGGCAAATGTCTCTGTAGAAGACTGACAGAGGAGGACAAGCTGGTGCAAACCAAGGACCCAGTATTTGGCTTCCAAAAGTGGCCAAAAGCGGATACAAAAGGCAAAATATATACATATATGTTGGCCTAATACACCTGCAGTCTCCATTAATTTTCAGGTACGGGAATTTCTTGAGCCTCATGTGTTTTGTCTATTTAGTAATTCCTAATGGATTTCTTCCTGTAAGAACTGGATGAGCTCACGTCCAGTCTCCCCTTGAATTCAAATCAACTTCTCACAGCCACAAAATCATTTGCCAGAGTTTCTCTGGTCTATCATGCATTGTGTAAAGCCACCTCCTAAAACCTGACTCCCACTATTGATGCCCTCGAAATTCTTGTCACACATGCTTCCCTTATCCATGCAAACAAGCAGTACCTTATTATCCACTTACAGGCAGTACAGAGAAGAAATGGGGGTGCAGAAAGCATGAAATTCCTAAATCCTCAGTTCATAGAGTCTATAGGTGGCTAGTACACTACTATAGTAAGCTCACTGCTAGCTCTTAATGTGGCTATCTTTCCTTTTATTTGTATAAACCTGCTGCCTGCTAATCTAATATAACCCACTTAATTCTTATATTGTGAAAAATACTGCATATTGCATTCCCAGCATGCTTTCTACATACTCTTTTGTGACTTTTTTTGTTATGTTACATACAGATAACTTAGAAGATTGGTCTCAAAGTTAAAAAAAACCCCCACAGCTCAAAACCAAATTGATAAAAGTCTGTCAAGTACTTTAGGCAACTGAGCTAGAAATCATTTGCAGGATGGTATGGACAATGAATCCTGTGCTTAACAGGAGCCATTGCTCTAGTAAGGTAAAGGTGTACGACTAGGGGTTGCAGTGCATGACACTGTTTATTCCCAGTCGTTATCCTATGTACCGTGGCAAAAATATACAGAAATAAATATCAGCATTTACACTGACTTCGCTACATTCTGGATCAGGCTTCTAATACTTATTTTTGAAACATCACAGCATCGATTCTTAAGTCTAACTCGAAGAGTGAAGATCAGCATGCTGCCACCCATATCTGAACATACACTAGCTGGCTTCTTTTACTTCTGCTTCTGCTTCAAGTAGACATTGTTTAACTTGGATACTAATGTTTCTGTAAAAAAAAACCCAACCATTTTACATTACTGTAATAGGTTAGTTAATGGCAGTTCCTGAGCTCTAAAAATCCTCCCAAATAGCTCCTACAGTCTTTTGTGGGCAATGTGGTCCTAAAGTTAGTGTGATAAACTAATTAATGTAACAAAATAACAGAACTGCCTGCCTTCGTTTTTATCGCTGCTACATGACAATTAAAATCAAGTGCAGTTCAGTGAAGAGATCTGTATTTTATAAACAATGCTTTTTTAGAATAATGGATTGAGTTTCTTTTTATGCATTTCCCTTTAATCTGTGAAATAATGGGGTGATACAATGCAAAGTGACAGATGATCAAATTGTCTAGAAAGCTCCTCATACAGAGTCTCTATTCCAGTTTTAAAGACTACATTGCCTAAATGGCTGAAGTGCAATGCTCAAATGAGATTTACAGTTCTCTGTAAAACTGAGGAACAGATTGAATTTGAATAATTAATTTTAATGTTTTAATTTATTTTCTTGTGCATTAAAGTTTAACTTGCTTATATCTTTTAATGCAAGAAATAAAATCTAATTCCCAGAATTCAGTTCTTGTTTCAGCCAAAATGAAATGGAAAGGCTCATGCAATGTGCGAGGACTGCAATGTAAATTGATTAGCCACAATTTCCACCTTCCGAGTGAGCTTCCATAATAGATGGAATAGATGGAAAAATAGACTCTTTAAAATCACAGAGTTAGATGTTACTCAACATGATAACATGTATTTCCAATTGCTCCATTTTTTCCCAGAATGCTATTATTCAATTTGAAGTTTGACTTTTCAGAGGGTCAAAAAATACAATACTGTGGTCTTTCACTACCTATCCTCTCTTGCCCTTACAGTGGGTGTCATTATTGTTTCATTAGAACTAAAACCAGATAATATTTTATGACATTTTACTATGAGTGGAAAGCAATCAGAAAAATTAAAAAATCATAGTGGAAAAAGAAGAAAGATTGCATCCTCCCCATATGCATCTGCAGAGATATAAAGTAACTCAGACATGCAAAACTCTCAAAAGACCCTTCCTTCAATCTCTTGTGTTTTATTTATGATGTATATTTTAAATGGAAAATTATCTTAGGATTACAAAAAAATTATTTTGCTTACATATATAGAGTCAGATTGCCTTAGCAACACAAAATTACGTACAGCAGGATGGGGAATAAAGAAAATAAAGGGAACCACATTAAAACTCTCTTATAATAGCCCCCAAATAACCCCTTAATACTCATAAAACAGAGATTTAATTTTTAATATCAAAACACTTTCTAGGACTATGAATTATTGCTGTGAGCCTTGGAAAGCAGACTTCTAAGCTCCTCTCAAATGAAAACAACCACTCTGATGTATTTCGGAACACAAAGCAAATCCTACTGTGGTACTGCAATTCATATCGATGTACGTTTGGGGGAAAAGAATAAGCGGTTTGGTGGCAGATGCTGTGAAAAACGGTCAACCACTAATAACTAAACTGGCAGCTGTTTTAAAGCAGCTCTGAGGTTTATTTTGAGTAAAGCAGTCCTCCCAGTGGAGATAGACCTGTGGGCAAGGAAACAGGCAAGCTTGACTAAGGAGCAAAATGAATGCATCATTCGTTCGTTCATCACCGGGCACCTCCTTACCGATGGTCAGGCTATCACTCCCATTAGCTCATTTAGATTTGGCTCACGTTCTCCTAATGTGCGATCCATCATTGTTGTGATGTCCACATGCTTTGATTGAGGCTCACCCCGTTTACTGTACATGTATTAGCATGCAACATGTATTTATATACCGAAGAAAATAATTTTATTTCCAGAAAACCTGTTGAAGCGGATGAAGAACCTTCACAGGCTCAATGAGAGACACTGAAAACAATATGGCTTTCTTCTGTGGTGGACCTGTGTGCCGCTCTCAGTTATGTGACTGCTGTGCTCTGAGGCCCTTATTGAGTTTGGAGGTACCTATGCTTTGCCAATTCAGCTGATCACTGAGTTTTATAGTCTCAACATTGCCATGTAAGTTAGCTAGTGAGTCAGTAAACCACCTTCTAAAAATCTCTTACTTTTATCGTTTGGATCCATGAAACATCAGCTGAAGCTGCCTGATACTTCTCCAAAAAAGCAAGTCTTAGCTACTCCTCAAATGTGCTACTGACGTTTCTAGAAGTTCAAGACGCTCAGCATTATGTAGGAAAACACAAAACTGAATCCACAGTATTTGTATATCTGGTATAAAGCGGCAGTGCTTGAGTTCAATGTAACTGAAGTATAAATAAGACATAAGAAGTATAAATAAACTGAGAAACATCCAAAGCAAAAAAGCAAGTCTTAGCTACTCCTCAAATGTGCTACTGACGTTTCTAGAAGTTCAAGACGCTCAGCATTATGTAGGAAAACACAAAACTGAATCCACAGTATTTGTATATCTGGTATAAAGCGGCAGTGCTTGAGTTCAATGTAACTGAAGTATAAATAAGACATAAGAAGTATAAATAAACTGAGAAACATCCAACAAATAAAGTCAATAAAAATAAATTCAGATAAAGGAATATACAGTGAGGGTCTATTCCTATATTTATAAATACTGTACCACACCTTTGCAGTATTTCTGATATTGCCAAAGGGAGATCATTAACCATCTGTGGTAAGGCCTTTAAAAAACATTCTGATAGTCTTCTTCCTAATACTTCTTAGCTGAAAACAGTATTGGTGTGTTATATTTCTCATTACTTCTTAACAAAGATGATCCATTAAGATAGGTCTGAATATTTTTACTTTTGCCAGTAGAAATAAGAGATCTGTGTTTTTTACAGAGGTGTTTTCCTTTTACTAGCTGTATATAGAATTAACTTCTAATTGTGAAAATATTTTTCTGCTTAATTATACAACAAAGAAAGGCTGGGTTGAAATAGGATTAATATATCTTGCGGTTAATTAAACACGAAGCTTCTAAGGAGATCACTCCAACAACAAAAGCAATTAAGACTTGGTTATGTATAGGACATAATTAGGCAGGAAGTTCTTGTAATTCCAAGGACTAACTTTTAAAGTATGCATTCCTTTAAAATAACCTATTATCTGACTTATTGTAGAGAAAACTATCAAATGTGAGCACAAGCACTGTCAACTCAGATATCATCTCAGCTCTGCCCTGACATCAAAGATGAATTATAGATTAAAAAACATGGCTCTTTTCCGAGAAAATTTGCCTCTATTTCTGTCTTTACGCCTGTTGAGTAAGTCTGAGCTGTGAGTAGGTGTACACACAGAAACAAGCCCAAAATCAGTGAGGAAATTCCGACGAGAGCCTGTTCTGACACTCTATATTACAAGTCTCAAGGTGCTCTTGAACAAGACCCAGATAATTGAAGAAATGTTTAGTTGCAGTATTTTTGTGTCTGCTGTGATTTCCCTTTTAAATTCTCCTCTCTTTCTCACCTTTCCTGCTAAGACTTTTCTCTTACGTCATGTTTTCGGACAGGGAAACTGCTCTTGCGTTACTTGAGGATCAAGCAGGATGAATGTTATCAAGCAGAGTGGAAAGAGGGTCTTGCACAATACATTGCTATATAGACACACCTGAGTTAACATGGAAACCAAAACCAAAAAAGCCAAGCTATTAAGTATTCTGCTGAGCACAACACTAAACTATGATTGGGATGTTATTGGGGAAAAATACATGATGAAACCAATGAATAGGCTAGAGATTCAGGAACAGCAAGAGAAATGTGCGTATCTACTTTATGTGATGCTTTAACATGCTGAGATAGGACTTTTTAATTTTTCTGCTTACTGTTAGGTAAATGTCAGCCTGGTTAAACACGTTTCCCCCTCCTCTGAAGAAGGCTGCAAGGTAGTTTGTTGCCCTATAATTTAGATTAATTTGAGGTTCCTTTGCCACCACTACTTCTTTGTCTTTTTGTCATTATTTACTTAGCAAAAAAGATACAATCTCTGCTCACCATTTGCCAAGATAGGAACTGATCTGTTTCCATCTACTTTATGTAGGGAACAGAATATGAAAATAAATAGCAGATTTTGAACAAACACGTTCTGAAGTCAACCCGAATCTTGTAATACAGCTTCACTGCTTCTACAGTGGCGCAAAGACTAAAATCATACTAATGCAAAATTAAGAGGCCTATTCAGTGGAGAATAGCTTTCCAAGACTTTTGTATATTTTACTCATAAGATCTTTACAGATACATGAAGAACATGTAAGTGTCTTGCTTAGTCAAGAAGTAACATTTGGGAACAAAAGTGTAGGGTTAATAAAAACAGCACAGCCCAGTTAAAAAAGCATCAAGCTATCAGAAAGCAGAACTGGACCCAGTTCCACTCTATTCTTTTGCTTTCATCCTGCACTGGCTTTTGCCTCATCTGTTTTTACATCAGGTATTTTTTGCTGCTTAAAGATACTTGACCTTGTCAAGGTCGCTTCAGTTCTCTCCCTCATCTGTATTTTCTTTGTCATCCTTTTGTCTTGCTGAGACTGAAAGTATTGTGGGGCAAGAACTGTGTCCAATTGTGCTTGAGTCTAAAACTAATTCAGATGTAGCTACGAAAACAATGAACAGTTTTATTAGGAAAAAGTGGATGCTATTTTGAAACACTGCCATGGAAGAAGGTGGCACAAATAAGAAACTCATTTGCATCCTTTCCTTCTGTATTCCTATCTAGCCAATTTTGTAGTCATTTTGTTATTTTAAGAGAGGGCAAGGAAAATACTGTTTTGTTTCACAAATAGAGACAGAACATTATTTCAAATCAGTGGAAAGGATAGCTAGGTAAAACAGGCAGGAATTTAAAACAATGAAAAACTAACGTCTTTCCATTAAAATTTAATGCATGCCATTTTCAGAAGGTTCTGTTATTGGCATCAAGTAAGAGCAAAATTCCCAGTGTAAATACACAGTAACAAGAAATACTTCAGACTCAAATCCTACGTACATCAAAATTCAGAACAACCAGAGAGTTTTCACTTACACGCCCAGATTTTTTAAAGCAAGATCAAAAACTGTTATTGTAATAAGAAATGGGTCATTATTCAATTTAACTTTCATCTGCAGGAGAGTCATACACAGGGAAAAACTACAAGTCAGTACGGGCACTGACGGTACTCTCTTGCAATGCTTTAGAGCTAGTCATAATTCAACTGTTTATGGAAACTTCTCAAGTAATTTTTGGTAGTGATGATGAATTTGTTATGTTTCAGAGACAGGCTCTGGAACACTGAGTTAACCCCTCATTTTTTACTGAAGACTTAGCAGAGAGCGTAAGGCAATATAATTTACTGAACAGAGTAGGACTTTGTGCAATGAAGTATTTTTCTCTTATAAAATCTTAACCATAGCTAATTTACAGTTCAGATGGACTCTTTCCTTTGTACCTGTTTATGAAGGTGTTGTTATGCAAATTTTATCCCAGGAAATAATCATGCTGTATTTATTTGTTGCCTATTTCCTGGACACCTTGCAACAAAGAGCTTCTGTACTCTGCCTCTCCTTCTAAGAATCTCCTTGTATTTGGCCAGAGTAAAATCAATGATTCTAGCAAGACTCTAGACTTCTTTACCTAAATGATAAAATACAGCCTAAATACACCATTGAAAAGGCAAAATAAACCAAGATTTTATGCTGCCTTATTTAATTTCAAGGCTTAAATTCAATTACCACTACAAACATTTCCATAAAATGAATTGCAGAAGAAAGCTTTGCAAAGTCAAAAGCAATTTAGGAAGGGCAATGCTGAAATGCACAATTTAGTGACATTATTAATGTGAATAATGCATTTAATTTGAAATGATTTGGGGCAAAAACTAGGTTAGAGATTGACCTCTGGAATGGCCATCAAATATTTGCTGGCAGGTAACTGCAACTTGGAAATGAAGGCATACCTCTTAATACCATTTCTCTAAGCTATGTGTTTGTTAGCAGTGTTAAAAAAGCATTGGCAACATACGGAGAGATCAGAGTTTAAAAAAAAAAAAGAAAGAAAAAAAGCTTGCTGTTCATTTCTAGCTACACACTGTCCTAAAACCAAACAGTGATCATCTAGTTGCAAACTTAAGTCTATGGTTTATGGGCAAGTAAAGGAGTCAGTAATGTGACCTGTTTGGCATTTTAGCCTAGGCAGTGCGAAGTAGGTAAATTTAACGGTGGCCAATTTAGAAGCCGGGTATCTCTCTTTACCTGCTTTTGTCTTTGACTAAATCACTTGGAACTATTTGTCCATTACTACCTTATTCTACCACTGGCTGCTTTTCATAGGGAAATTTATCTATAGTGAGTTTCTGGCAAAGTGTGGGAAACGAAAGATCCATATTAATAATTCAGTCACAACCTGCCTTGTTATGTTGCTGCGTCCTGTGAACTATCAGACTGCGTGAACAGAGTATTACTCTGCGAAGCTCCTCATTGAGGTAAGCATCAGGCTAAGGAGATGCCAAAGCTGAGTGTCCAAGTTAAGACCTTCAAGCAGAAAATGACAGCTGCCTTGCCAAGAACCACAAGAAAAGACAAAGATGACTTTCAGTTGAAAAGATAAAATGACCAATATTGACTATAAATATCTTTCAGTATCCCAATAAAAAGCATGGCACAAGGAAAGGTTGATCTCTGCACAACTTGTCTTTTGCCATCTGAAATCTGAGAACTCACTTTTCTGCTTGTAAGAAATTATAATTAAAAAACAGTACCAACTTTGCATCTGAAGAATGAGAGAGACCTTTTGTTGCTGTACAGGTAAAGGACATATTGATTCCTTTCCTGATCTGTTGGTGATGGCTGTGGCTTATTGAAGCTGAGGAGAAAGATACATGCCCTTTGTTTATAATGTGTTATAATTAAGCCTACAGTTCCCATAGAATACTGTATCTTTCAAAGACAAGTCACAACACACTGCTTAGCAGTCCAAGCCTTCTAGAAGTCATGTAATTTCCTCATTATGTTAATTACTAGATTGGTCTTAAGCTAACATTTTATCCTATTCCAATTTTGGGTCTTTCAAGTCCTTATTTAATTAAGATGTTGTTAAGCATTTTCTTTTTTTCCAGAGTGTGGGTGTTAAAATAAAATATTTAAGCTGGTGGACAGACAGAAACCACTTATTTGGTTACTTTAACCAGTATTGGTATTAATGCTTGCTTTGCTAACAACACAATTCAAAAGATAATTAAACGATCCACACAATTTTCTCCTTATGAGTTGTTTTCAGCATTTAGGAAATGCTACAGTATAGTGATTTCCTATCTAGTAAGCCTCTGCAGAATTCATTACAAATAAACAGGTTAATACAACAAAAAAGGAGAAAAAGAGGCAGATGCAATAATAGACGAGAAGCAAATACCACATGAGAGACAGGAAACAACATTCCTTTTTTTTAGTGACAGAATGAACAACAACATTAAAATAAGCTCAGCTAACCAATACGAGATGAAAAATCATGTTCTCTTCCCACATTAAAAAAGGGAAGGATTCACCTCGCGTTACTTTCATCATTCAAAAATTCATCTTCTAGTCTAAGCTAATTGTCTATCTCTCTGTGGCTAACAGATTAAAGGCATATTTCCAGGGTGATTCATAACAAGAAACTTAAGAGACTTACTTAGGGTAGGATGAATTATTCCCTGATAGTGCTGTCCTCTTTTCATTGACTATAGAAGCAGCCTAAGCAAATAATTACAATTAGATATTTTAACATATCTATAAATTGCATATGTAAATTTTATATATCGAATTTGTAAAATGAAAAATTACTGTATTTTAGTCCCTTTGCATCAGGTTATATAGCCAATAACTTGGTGAGATGCAAAAAAAGGTCTGGGTTGTCTCTCTAGGCTCATGTTAGCTGTGCTCTGCACGAGGCTGCTGGAGCTGAGATAGCATTAGGCATAGTTACCCTCTGTCTTCTCTTAATCCTCATTTATCTTAGTATTTGGACAATTTCAGATGACGAGTGTTGGTGGTGCAAAGCACAACATGTACCACTGTCCAGTTTTGTAAATACTGGAGAAGTCTACTTTCTGTAAGAGTGGTCTATAAGAAAGACTGAGCAGAAGCTGGGTCTGGTTTAGCCTTTAAGTAACAAGTCTTTTATTTGATCACTTAGAAGCTTAAACAGTGTAAATAAATGCTGGACAATGAAGATAAGTAGATCCTACAATGGTATGAGACTTTGTAGATCGAGATGGTTTTGCATCTATATAACAAGAAGTGAATAAATATTTGGAATACCATTTTGCCTTTGTTTTCAAACAGGAGACTTTGTGATGTATAAAAGACGATCATGTATTAAACTAGAAGAACAAGTCAACTACAGCACTGAGACAATTGTTTTCTAACGGTGTTGATGAAAAATCTCAGTAATATTGTCTAATACTGGAGATTAGGTTGACAGGAAAATACCCAACCCAAATATATTATACTACTGGCAATCATCACATTTTAAAAATGTGTAGGTTTGCCAATCTTCAAACAATCTGCTATCTTTACCAGCACTGGTTTTTCCCTAATAGTGCTTAGCTGATTCCATCACATACAATCAGCAAGAGAAACATTAGAACAAGACATTGCTTGTTGCTCCACTCTACTATTTAAGGGATGGTAAGTATATATAAGAACTGTGAATAAACTGTATCGGGTTTATCACTCATGCACATCAAGCTGCAGAACCTTCCACGAGCTTTGCAGCAAAATACAAGCTAAGCAAACAGATGAAAGTAATTTTTGCACTGAGTAAACTGTTTTAACGTTTCAAGTACAACTAGAAACATAAAGCTACTGCAGTGTTGCTGGTGACCTGAAGATAATAGGGAGATATAAAAGGAACCTCAGCAGGCTTCCAAGAGGGACATCCTTTTCATCCAGCTGTGCTCTGTAGACATACAGGCCTTCAAAAAACCCAGCATAGCACCGGTTTTAAGATAAAAAACTACCAATACCCATGTACAATTGGGAAGTTAGAACTAGGATAACACACAAAACAATCTATGCAAAGGAGATGGTTGGGAGGGAGAAGAAAACTCCAGCTATTTGGAGACACCAAAGGAACTGAGATGCCTCAGTTCCAAGGAATATTGCAGAGGATGGTAGATCAGAGAAACAGCATGAGAGAAAAAACAGCACCATGCAAAGGACAAAAGGGCAAAGGCATTAAAGTACAAGGTGTGCTGTCCTTATTAGGCAGTGAGAGTGGGAAATCAATACAACGATGGATATGGCATCTGCTGATCTAGCAGAAACAAGGAAATATTTTAAAACACCAAAACTTGACTAACAGTAAATAGAGAAAAGGGAGATTAAGCCGCTGTCCTGATTTCATAATTTATAACTGCAGAAAATTCATAGTAGAGTGGGAATGGATTTTGAGGAAAATGTTAATTCTTTTGAATGATAGTCTCGGCTAGAAAAATGAGATACAGAATGGTGAAAATCTGTTTACAAGAGCAGTCACCAAGCATCTGAAAGGATGCATCAGTAGAATCATTTCAAATAAACTTTATAGCCTCATTCTGGGCATAAGGCGGGAAGTACTTTAACACTTCCTTTAATGTCAAATAACTGAAGAAATGGGAAGTGCGGTGACCGGCTGGAATGACAGTCCTGGACTGTGTCCAGGAGGAGCAGAAGCACCCCCTAAAGTGGCAAAGCAGCATGGTCATGGTAGTTCAGCAAGAGATGCTAGGAAAGCCTGTGAACGGGTTCAAGGTAGCAAATGATGCTGACAAGCAAATCAAAGTAATGAGGGAAAGGGACTGCCTTGAAGGAAAGTGAAGTTTAGGCTTTTCTTTCTTTTCTCAGTAATTAACCAGAAATGTTTTACCTCGCTTAGTTTACGCTAAGTGTATACATAATTACAGGAAGCAAACCATTACTTCTTTTTTTTTTTAATTTCACTTCCCCACCTCCCCCCAGCCTTTAACTTTACTGTTATTCAGATAATTTCACAGAGGTGTCTCCAAAGGAAGGGAATCCCTAAAGAAAAGTATTCAGAAGCAGAGAGAGTTGCTGGAACTGATTATTTGTATTCAGTGTGGTACCGTCCTGAACAGCTATGTTGTTCTGTGTCACCAAACTGCAGAGATTTCAACTGCGATGAGTACAGAGACACTAAAGAGGTAGGTTACCTAAGCTGATGGAAGCTCCTGTGCTATGAATTAGGCCAGGTAACTGACATGGCTTCTGCAGCACCATCTTTAAAGGAATGCCAAGAGTGCCCTTGAGCAAGTGCCTGGGGGAATTCAGACCCAGATTATGGCTGAGCTGGAAAAGTACGATTTTGGTCATCTAATCTCATTAACTTTTCCCCCACATCACAAAAATACTTTCTTCCATTACTAACGATGGTGTTTTGTGGAAAGGAGTGTTGTGTGGGGAACCTGGAGCTCGTGAGTAGAGTCTAGATCACAACAAATTTTCAACAATGGCAGCACCAATAAGGTCGGTATTCTTCTTGAACCCGAAAATACACAGTCTGCGTGGGGAGCCACATAATACTTCATATTCCTGCCCTCTGGAGCTAAATTATGGATGTAGCAATCCAGAACACTTTAAAACAAAGGGCATACTTGTTAATGGCTACATTTTAAAACACGTAGAAGTGTCAGCATTTTCCTTTTTGACAGGAAACCGAGTAAAACAACCCCAGCTCATGACGGAGAAGAATTTATCTCTAGGGTTCATCCAAAAGTGTTGTGAACTGCCCGTAAGTAGCAAGTAGCATTTATGCACATGATGCAAACATCACCTCTCAGCAACCATTATCACAGCAGGCGCTCCGAGATATGTGTCAGCACACAAGCTTTCAGAGGAACAGTTGATAGCAACGGCATTTGGGCATGGATCCCCCAAAATAACTGCAAGTCAGAACAGATCTGTTCAAGTCATCCACACACCACATACAACAATAATTGTTAAACGCATTCAGTAGGCTTCTACCCCATTTTATAGGCTTTCTAGTGAAGATTACAGAAGATAAACCAAATAAGGCATGTGGAGAAAATTCAATAGGCACAGAAGGCTAACACTGTGAAATATCATATTGGTAGGCCAGCTACTTTAGCAAAATCCAGAAATCCATGTCTTTCTTTAAGCCTGTTTTAGGATACCGTGGCATTGCTATTGGGATCATTCCTTGTAACATGTAATTGCTGAGGGAAAAAGGCTTACAAATAAGTTTGCTTTCACACGCTTTTTCTTACAAATGTGTTTTGACTAAACTCTATGAAAGCAGCATTATGATAAAATTGCAGTCAGTGTGTTAAAAGGTTACAATAAAATACTTTACGTTTTAAAGAAAAAACAGCAAAGAGAACAACAATGAACGGATGAATTTAAATGATAGGTATGTCCTTCTTAGAGAATCGTTACCTAGACTTGAAGCATGTGAGCCCATCTCTACTCGTGGACTGAATTAAAAACAATCAGCCTATAGGACAAATTAACAATCAGTTTTAGCACTGAAAAAACAAGTAGTTTTAATACCACCTGTTTTTTTTCAAACAAGAAATGTTATCATACTCTTTTGGAAAAATATTGTAAGTATATAATGACCAGTAAGTAAATTGGTCATATTCCTGTGAAATTACTGAACTCATATCATAGCCATATGATAAATGAAATAAAAGACTAATATTTCTTCACAACTTTCTTTTGACTAGATAAAAAAAAGTATGCCTGATACTTCAAGGACTTGCAGAGACTGTGCAAATGGTCAGATTCAATTTGAAGGTTCAGGTAGGTTCAAGTATAGCAAGACTTAGAACAGAATGGAAAATTTTAGAATGTAAGAATTAACTCTGCAGCCCCTTGACATCTCTAGTTAATTAAAAATCCACTGTCACCCACAGGAGGAATAACACACCACAGGATATTTCTGTGGAGACTCTGCACACCCTTGGTTTCTTGGTATCACTGATGGGTCTAAATGTGATAAAACTGCCTCTCTCTCACATGGAGAAACGTTTTTATCTGCTTCCCCACCGTAAAACACAGCAATAAAATCTTCCCCCTCTCCAGAAGTTACTAATTGCTGTTTCAACAAGCTGCTCTAAAAAACTTTCAGCAAATCCCAGGATCTTCAGTTATTCAAAAATTAAATAGACAAGGCAATTGCTCCTTCCTTTCAGTACAAGTGTAAACTTGGAGAAAAGATAGTAATCATATTGCTAAATTGCTTAGCAACTGTAGGTAAAAAAGCTAATATGTCATAATTTATATGTGAAAAGATTGCAGGGGGTTAGTGGCCACGTCTACTGCTATTGAGCTTCCCACTGAGAACTGCACTGCAAACTGGCAGCTGACTCAAAACACTGCTATTTTCAACAGTTCAAAAAATGTAAATGTGTCAGTGACTGGTCAAACAGGCTTCCATACTGGTGATTTATTGCAATCTTTCACATTAGCATACTACTGACTTGTACAAATCACTCCCAGGCTGAAAACAACCCCTGTGCATAGCTTTATAATGAATTCAAATGCTGAATCAGTCTTGCTAGCTTCAGAGCAATGTCGGAAGGTAATTTTTAGCAGTCTCAATTAGACAAAGGTAATTTCTGTGGGCCAGATTTGCTAACGAGCACAAAGCTGAAGTGAACATGCTTTTCCAGGGAGCTTTGGAAGAACAGAAGGGGGGAAAAAATATCATCTCTCTCTCAACAAAAGAGGAGAAGCCAGTGGAACAGATCTGCAACAACTGTTTGTGTCCATTAACAAAGAAAAATTCATGGCTGCTGGGCAACTTGTAAGGTTTGGCTAGTGGAGGTGACGGTTTCCCTGAGCAAGGTTTTCTGCAACCGAGGTACCAAAGACATGAAGATCTCTGTGGGCTTTCATAGCTGCATCATCTACATGCGGCAGAGTTAGGATGGTTACACTCAGAAGCTGGAGAATATGAGTATAATCCTAAACCAGTCAACCTTCCCCATACCTGACACACAAAGAAGATAAACGTTTGGGAAAATGTATGTGAAACTTTACCTGCAACCACTGTGACTGGTCATTGTGGCCAGAGGTCCAGGCATTAACTTTGCCTTGCTTGTCCAGCCGGGCTTTCCTGGGCTCCCAAGTGAACATGTCCATGTTGAGTGTTCGGAAAACACTGGAGGCAGTAATTTGGTAGTCCTGTATATGTCCTGATTTCATTCCCAGGGGTTCAGAGCAACCTGGAACAGCAAAATAAGATCTGTGATACTACCTACTTATTTCTGTAGGTGGTTTAGGTTTTCCGTTATGGAAAAGAAAACTAGCAATTCTCGAAGAAAAGGCTTTAATCAAGACTATTGTTGGAGGAAGTTGCAAACAAACAAATGAAAAATAGACAATTCAAGGCACTTTATTTCAACACTACCTTGGAAGAATCAAAAACAAGATTGAGAATTCAACATATTTTATCCTGGCATAAATTTATGAAGGCAAACAAACAGAAAAGATTACTTTTGTCTCTTCTTATCTTGGTTTTATTTTCCTGTCCAGCAGCTTGCTATTGTTTTCCCTATTCGGTTCGATTTTATCATGCTTTTATGCCATATCACATCAACCATGTGCTTGCCTACTGAGGAAACGTTAATTTTTCTTAAAGCCACCGCTGAAGTAAAATGTCCGTAAGTGCTGAGCCTTCTACACTTTCGAATTACTTGGCCCCTAGCAAAAAATTTAGAAAGCCCCAACGCCCACTGACAGTGGAAGACTACAAAAAAACAATTGTGAAGGAAGGAGAATAGTAGGAGATAATTGCTTAGGAGAAATCAAGTGTTAAAGACTTATTTGTTTAAACCAGATGGATGTCCCACATCACTGAGTTATTTTGATTGTAGCAAAAGATAGATCTTGGGCTTCTCCTTTCTCTGTTGGGTGTCCATGAAAAAAAAAAAAAATTAATAAGTGAGTCTATGTTCCTCTGCCATGCTATTTTAGACCGGGAACAGAGAAGGTACATTTGGACCCAGAGGAGAGAAGAAGCAAGCTGACAGCAGGAGAGACACCCTTCCATAGCAGCACTGTAACAACAGTACAGGAAGCCAAGGGAGATAGATGAGCTGCATGGTTTTAAGATTAAAAAAAATAAGGAAAAGAGAGGCAAGTCAAGTAGCTAAGAGTGAGAGGGCTGCTAAGAGGTCAAGAGAGGTGGATGTATAGCTGGGTGGAGTAATGTTTGATGGTTGTTTGAGGAAAAGGTGAAAGATGAGGATGGGAACATAAAAAGAAGCAGTTTTCTCATTTTCTTCCTGGCCCAGCTGTCAAAAAGCTGCATATGTGAGGTTTCCCAAAGTTTTCACTTCACAAATTTGGTGATCCTACTTAGTTCACTAGCTGACTTGATGCAGTTAAATTGCAAATAGTATTTTAACATACTCTAACTCATTGAGTGAGAGTGTGCCCAGCATCTAACATACCTGGTTTTGGAAGCAGTGCATCATCACTGTGAATGCACAGAACCTTGACTTTATGTATCGTTGTGAAGACAGAGGTTTTCCACGACACTCACATCCCACTTCGCTGAACTGGTTCCTATCAGGTAATAATTTGTTGAGTCACCAGCTGTTTTTCTTAAAGCACACATGTAAGTCGTGAAGGCTTTCCTGCTGGGACCATGACCCTGCTCAGCTGGTGTCTCTTCACAGAGCCAGAGCACTGTGTGACCACCTACACCACCTTCGAAGTTTTTATTTTGTTTTTCACTTTAGTTGAGTTAGATATCAAAGCTGGTTCTCTTTTTCTTAAAAGTCCATTTCCTCCACAGTATGTTTATCCAAATTTAAAGACCTGATTCTTTTTTAGTTTCTGTGATACTATTAGCAAAGACCTTTTGGTCAGATTCTACTTTCTGTTTCTCCCGTAGGTTTAACACACAGAATTAAGTGGAATTATTATGGATTCAAATCAGGAAGGTAAGACCAGCCCCTTTGTGGGGGGTCTAACAGCAGGGGCAAATGCATATTACCAGAGACAGATAATAATAATATGCTCTTCAATGTAGTAAAAACTGTATTTGAAGTTTGAAATACTGACATGTTTCATATTAAATTAAAAAATAAACAGAAAACAGAGTTAATTTTTGAAAAAAACCCAACCTTTCAGAACCGATTCTTAGTGCACAAATGGAAATTGCACAGCCTTGTCTGTAGAATGAACTACCTAGTTCAAAACAACAACAAAACAATTTTCCTCGGAGTAGGAGGGAGCAACTGATAGCACAAATGAGAGAGACTCATCTGTTGCTTTAGAGAAGGACTTGGCTCATTATTCAATTCTGAAGTATCACTCCAGAATCACAAGGGTTTTCATCTGAGGAATCTGAAGGAGGTTCCTGACATAAAAACAGGGGTTGTCAAAACTGTTTTTCAGTGCTGGTCCAATCCATCAAAAATAGTTCTATCTTTTCTGAGTATTATTATTGATTTATGAAACAACAGATGTGTCTGCTTGTGTGTCTGTGCATGCGTGCATGCATTAATGGGATCCTCTGAAGGGAGGAGGAAGACAGTTGTTACAGGTAACAGGAGAAAGTGAGAAGAACAATGAGAACCAGAAGGGACGAACATGATGCACACCAGTGGCAGAACAATGTCTTAGTGCTGTGTCACAGAAAGCAACAGCAGACCCAGTCGCTTCCAGCTCCTATGGCACCCTGCTGCAATGACAGAAAATAACGACTGTTTGTTTTGATAGGCAAGCTATAACCTAGAGCACAAAGGACAGAATCATCAAACTAGTACAGAACTTTGTGTCTGTAGATAGTCATCCCTCACAGAAGTGTATTTATAATAATGCTCATGACTGCCCGGGACATGTCCTCTTCACTGCACTGTATCTTCTTTAAATTTGCTTTGCAATGTCCCTGCAAAAGGATTCAATCTCCCTTCCCATTTTTACAACCTGTTAAAGTTAGTGGGAGCTGATGTAGACATACTTATGGCTATGCTCAGTAGAGCATCTTAGTTCAAAATGTTTGAGATGCTTTGGGTACCACTATATGTGATATCTGATAACTCTGTATGTTTAAACCTATCTAGGTATAAGTTTGCAGTTACTTCTTATTTGGTCTAGCTCAGTGGAACAGGAGCAGTGACATAATGAAGATGAGTGTGGATTAGCATCTGAAAATTGAAAGAGTCCACAGGAAGGTTATTCTCTGTTGACTCTTCTGCGGGCACAATATTTTACTCTTCAATCTTCATCCTGTACCCTCATCTACCGCTTCTTTCAAGAAAGCTCAAACCCTCAAAGCAAATATTAAACATCCAATGCAGTGGAGGCAAAACCACAAATGAATCTGCACGCAAAGGTCTACACACCTCTTGCCTTGGGCCAGGATTCATGCAGTATTGGCAAAAGCATCATAGGTCAATTATTTGAGGGCAAAGGCGATTTTCTTTTGATTAATACTGTGATATTTTTATTTTCTGAAAATCAAGAGATTTAAAAAATTTTCTTCCTATTAATGAACATAGGATTTCCTTCCAGATTAGATAGTGCTGAAGATGAACAAGGAAAGGGGAATCTAGTATTAAATGCAGATGTTACGAAGTCTCCTCGTCTGTGAGTTTGTGTGAATGGTACCTATAGGTACTGTTAGGGTAGAGAAATAGTTACCAGAGAACAACACGCCAAAAAGAGGAAAATTGCATGCTCAGAAGATGCAATAAGTCTCACAAGGATGACTAAGTTCTGGGGACCAGCATCCCTCTGGAAGAACCGACAAACTCAGAACACCAAGAATTTGCTGAATTGGTACACAGCCACCAACATACACGAGCACCAACGATGTATGACACGGACTGCATGCAAGAAGGCAGAGCCTGCTATATGCAGATGTTTGAGCGTGTGAGTGAATTGCATGAGTGACTGTGTTGTGAGAACAGTTATCTGTTTTTAAAAACAACAGCTTGATGCCACTATTAGTAACAGCTTAATGAATAAAGGCATTCTAATAAACAGTAGCTGTGATCTGTTTCTCCCCCCACATCTATACTGTATGAAGGGAAGCGAATTTACAACACAGATATGTGCAAAACACAAGTAAGGCAGGAACACAAGGCCATGAAAATTAATGCCTAATTTATTGATGGCCAACTCCACAAACATTGATCATGGTTTTCAATAAGATCTGACCATGGGTCCTGGTAAGTAAAGCTATTTATGAGCCTAGAGCAGATTATATTGAACATTTTGCTGAAGTTTGTCCTAAGAAAGAATTAGTTTTTATGATGATCTAGTGCAGCAAGACAGTCTCCCTCCCTTCAGCAGTGACCCTCTTCTCTAGCATCGGGACTTGTTAGAGAAGCCAGGCCTCTTAAAGTGTTTTTCTGCCTAAGACAAACCACCTGGAATTAGAGTGAATTAGTCTGTCGTTATGTATAATTACACTCTTCTTTCAGTAAGATTGAAATTGTTCTGCTGAGCCTTGGCTGCCTGCAGTTCTAAGGAATGATGACCTTGAAACTGTTAGGAGACCACTGAAATGAATTCACTTCAGTAGCTTTCACAGTTCTTTGAGCAAAACAATTCCTGGTCGTTCTGGCAAGGACTTACTCTAAATTGTGGTTCCAGAAATGGAAGACATTAAAAAAAAAATCTAATAGACTAAAGCAGCTAGACAGAATTTTCTATTTACTCTCAAAGCTATCTATATTGGAAAAGGGCTACAGTGAGATTAATGCATTAACTTTTCATTTCTGAATCTGGTTTTGATGCCACTAGAGGACTAAGAATTATTTAACTCCAGCTGTTTTGATATATCATTCGTGAACTGGATGACTACTGTTTGTACAGTAAGCAGGCAGCCACATAAAAATCATTCTTAAATGAATTCAGTGGAGCGCTCCCACCGGTAAAAGGTTCATCTCTTGAAAAAGATAAAGAATTTACATGCTTTACTGAATTTGTAAGGGAACATGGTTCTTGCAGAGAGTGGCTAGAGGTCAGGCTTTACATTTATGAGCTGTAACTTCTGCTACTACAAACCTTAAGAGGGTTTATATTGGCTCCACTTGTTCATTTACTTTTTGCTGCGAATCGCAATCCCTGCTTCTGCTAGAAATCCACAAAACAAATCTTGACTGAAGCAGTCCAGCCAAATATATCTTACTGCACTTTGAGTGGTCCTCGACGGCAGCTGAAGCACCCTCTGAGGCTGTCACACAGCACGTCGGCGTGGTCACCCAGCAGCCAGGAGAAATTACTCAAATCAGCTTTGATGCCCGCTGCTGCTGTGACTCTGCTGCGCAGCGCTGCACGAACAGCTTCGGCTCTCAGAAACCGTTCTCAGCACTTAGTTTAGCCTTTGCCGAGTGTAACTGTGAGTTGGAGACTCTCTGTCTCATGGTCTGCTTAGCATGTAACATAACGGGTCCTGATAGCTGTTGATCGTTACTAAAACTGCTATAAATGACCTTTTCTAGGCTGCATGTAATTGGAGGCCAATGTGCACAGAAAGATTTATGAAGTGTTATTAGGCTGCTATCACGTTACCCTACTACTATTACTGCCCTACTGCAAGCAACTATTGTCACTTACATCATTTAGGTAAGTGTTGCTGCTTATATCGTTTACATAAAAAGAGATAAGTAACTGTCTGGATAAACTCAGCCCTGCCAACTGCATTTCACCAGGAATAAGGCGCACGCGGTTTAGACCTCGGGCACAAAAATGTGCTGCTTGATGGTCGGCTCCTGCGATGAGGCGATTGCAGAAAACCCACCTGACAGTTCACAGCCGAGAAGTTCCATTCTCAACGTGCAGTGTCTTCTGCACACCTGAGGATACAGCCGTACGTACTGCGACTTAATTGGAGGGGTGAAGGAGTTAGCGTATGGGGTGTTGTTGTCCACGTTTCCACGAAACACCTGTGATAAAACGACATATTCATAAAAATGTGCCAGGAGGATTACTGGAGGTTCAGTTGATTTCCATGCCCTCAAAAACGTCTGTGTTCTTCTCACCTTTCTTGCACATTTCTCTGCAAGTTTTTCCCAAATAGAGGCTGTTTTGTAATTTCTAGTGCCCAACATACAAGTTTTTAAACAAAACATACTGCCATTGGCTTGCATTGGCATGTGTTTGCCACCTGCGCTGAATCGGGACCTCTACCTTGTCACTCCTAGACACTGAAGCTACTAATGCAACCAAATTATGTCTTCTTTTCTAATTAGTGTATTAAATAGTCCCAATTCAATTTAGCCTGCAATTATTTATGCTGATTGACATTTTTTTTTCCCCCTCTACTTCAAGAACCTAATCCAACTCCCACTGAAGTGCACTGTAACCCTCCCATTGATCACACGGGGAGTAAAATTAAACCTACAAGCATTCTTCTATTCACTCCTCACTCTAACCAGATATGCTTGTACTTTGTTTTCTTCCCTCATTATATACCTTTTCACGCAGCATTTTAATTTCCTAATAGAGAAACTATGTCTAATGCTGCAAAGTGCCTCAGTTCTATCTTAACTTACAGAGTAAAGTGATTTTCGTTGCTTTGTATGCACAGCTGTATAAAAAGTAAGTGGTAACTATAAACTGTAAACACATACTTCCCACTGGATGATACTGGTTGTGCAGTACAGAGATTAGCATTGATGAATGGGTTCTATGCCTTTAAGGGTTAACACTAATCTGCCAATGTAATAAAACTAAATTGAAAACAGAGTAATGAGTAATTACTGGTAAACTAATTAAAATGAAAATCAGTTACGTGTAATAAACAGGATTATTCTAGCCTTGGGACATAGTATTTATACAACCATCAATTAAAATATAAGAAATTCTTAGCAGACAGAAAGTCCAAATTTATTGATGTGTATTTTTCAGAGAAAAATAGTAACAAGGCCACCTATATCATACTGTCAGGCAATTATGCTTATCTACTAGAGATACGTCATACTTCTGAAGGCAGCTAAACCATAAGAAGTATTCATATACAGATGACTTAATCTTACCATATCTTCATTTGTGCCTTTTACTTTGTACATTGTCCATGACTTGCCATCATTACTGTATGCAATTTTGTAAGATTTTACATATTCTGGACTTCCAATCCTCTTGGCACCTTGAGTTATAACTCCAGTGACTCTCATCTTCTTCTGCAGGTTTATCTGAAATAACAGTACAATGTTATCACTAACCATCTGAGGGACGCAATTCTGATTCTAGATTCCTTTGATTCCTTTTTTTTTTTTAAATGACAGAAAGGAAAAAATGTAGCAGTAGCATTTAAATTACTATCTTTACACTTGCATTAATTCCTTTTGTCTTTCATTGTCTACACATGCACATAAATAAATGAAAAAAATTGAACCAAAGCTACTATGCTTACGTCTTCATGTGTACATACACACATATATGTTATTGATATACAGGATATTACTGGTGTATTACCGGGATATAGCATATTACTGGTATATAGGATTACTGCTCTACATTTCCTTCCTAAAAAGGAAATGCAACAGTGCAATAATTTACCAAAAGCTGAATGTTCTGTTCTATTAGAAGCCAATTTGCAATCCCATACAAAAGAGCCTCAGTTAACTTCAGGTCAGATTTCTTTGTGAAAGTAAAAATACCTGGATATTCTTTAAAGCAAACAAATAGACCTTTCCTTGCGTCGCACTGAAAATTCATATATCTAAAGATCATGGTTGAAATGCTAATCCCAAAACAGTCAATAGCAAAGTATCAATGGCTATCAATGGATATGGCTGAGTTGACCCTGACACCTTGAAATACAAAATGAAGACGTATGGAGAGTTCAACAATATTCAGATAACCTTATTCTTGCCTTCTTTATCCATCTGTGATATGGGAAAGACAACTATATTCTCACAAAAGTCAGAATGTGATATTCAGATCAAGGCATCATCAGCCTCGTCCCTGCAACGAAGTCAATCATGAAGCAATTTGTGGCAATCGCACTCCCACCCTCTCGCTGGTAGGCAGCTGAAGTCTGTAACTTTTGCACCAAATGAAGCTTAACAAAGAGCCGTCATACTGTGAGAATTGTGTGAAGGTGTGATAAAAGGAGACTAAAGGAAATACCAGAGAGTAAACACTGGGACAATGTAAATAATACATTAAGCTACATTAGCACTTGCCTCCTCCAAATGAATCTTATGTCTGCTCCCCAGTTAGCGGAGCTGACCCAGTGCACTCCCTGCTATTTGGGATAGCAGCCCCAGTACAGGAGTATGGGGAGTCAGAGACAGATCAGGTATCCAATCTGTCCAAATTTGTCAGGTATCCAGGCTGTCCAAATACTTTAATCCCTTTATTCTTTACAGTGTGGTATCAAGATTTTCTCTTACTTGGTAGTGTAATCTAGCCTCTATTAAGGATGTAAGATGATCAAACTTCAGTGTTTCAATATCTTACTGTGTAAACAATGGGGAAGTGGAGAAAGACAGAATTTTACTGCTGTTTTTTTGACGGAGTCTAGCTATTTCTCTGCTACTTATCTGAAATAGTTGGGCTTCTGATGTTTTTCTTCTTGAGGCAAAAGAAATTTCAGTGTAGTTTTACCATAGTTCTCCCTATAAGAAATTAAGAAACGCTCATACACCTTTAGAATAACAATGGGTATTTTAGAGGTTTAGACCCATTGAGATAGGAGAAGCTGCCTATACAAGATCAAATTTCTTATAGGATCTTTCTCACACATACCAGGAAAACTCCGGAACATTTGCAATTGCAATGGGGAGAATGGACTCACACCAGGAATTTAGACAGGTATAAATTAGAAGAGATTCAGGACTTTTTACAGTCTTGGGAACCTTCTTTTCCCCCATTTTGGTTTCCCAGAGGAAAAAAAAAAAAGACACATTATATTTGTAAGAAGACAGCTCCACAGACTACTATCAGCCCCCTAACTAACATAGAATAACAGAATAGTAACCAGCTGGACATAAAGGTTTCTGGAATTCTCTTATGCAGATTTCGCTCTCTACGTGGAATTTAAGAATATTAATAAACAGGCAAGTAAAACAATTTTTCATATGTTTACAAAATTGTTAATAATATTAATAATAACACCATCTCCAAAAACAAATTGGAAAGCACAGTCAAACAGAAACCAGCTGTTGATTATTTGCCTTTTGCATATACTGACTAGTAGTATCTTCACATTTCACGTTTCAGTTTGGGAAAAGGAAGATATATTGCAAAACCAAATAAATTTTCTTTCATCCAGTTATGCACATACCTAATATTCTTTCAGCTTCATTCCCAATTTTTCTTTTTCCAGATAATAATCTTGGGGAGGTTTTTTGGGTGAAAATTTATACAGAATTTTTTTTTCCCTGTTTACTCAAAAAGAGTAATTTCTAATAAAACCATGGCCTTAACCACTGGATGTTATATTCCCAGACTGATTCCTTTCCATGGCCCAGCCTCCATTTCTAATGCACTACAAATCAACCACTGCACTTCAAGAAGCAAAACAATGACAAAAAACCCACCCAAAAGTAATCTGCCAAAGAGTTTAATACTATGGTTGAGACTCGAACTTGAAAAAAACAAAAGTCCTACTGAATGAAGGGAAGATTTGGTCAGATAATCATAAAAATGAAACAAAAATAATTTAATTTTTAAATACTCATTTAATATACATACTGTTTAACCTGTGTTCTTTGAGTTTCAGGAGGTAAAAAGCCTATCTTTTTTCTGCTACATGCCAGTCTGCTCTATACCCTTATCTGGATATCTGTACGCATAAGCTATATAATTTTATTTACTTCCCTGTTTTAACAGACAGAATCTTTTCTTTTAGAGGCTTTCTTGATCGGTATCCATACTCTGAGTCACAGACTGAGCTTTGGCTTTAGGCAGCATTGAGCTTGATATAACACAGGAAATAAAAACAGGATACTGTGTTTTGCAATTAGGTCTACATATTCTGTCAATGTTTGCAGGAAAATCCCAATGAAAGGGGAAAACCCACCGCTTTCAAATGCAGCTTTCTTACATACAAAATCCCCATGGAGCTAACATCACGCCTGTGGTAGCTCCTTTCAGTGCGTATGGATACACCAGGAATTAATTGGCCCTTTGTGTCTGGGTTCTTTTATGTGTTTTAAATTTTTCAAGTCAGAGCTTAGCAAAACTCAAAATACTACAACTGTGCAATGACTATAACAAAGCAGGTGCTGAAATCTGTCTTACTTAATGTACTTCAGTAGGAAGCAAAGTTCCCCACGTGAAATGTGAACTAGCACTTTTAGCACTAAAAGCATTTTCAAAGGTATTTTTCTGCAGCAGTTGTGAAGAAAAACAGCTTAGGAAGCTCTGCTTTGTGGATTCAGATCTAGGACAGAATGTTATATATTCTAATTACTGGGTGACTGTGTTTTAAAAGAAACGAAGAGGTGAAAGTCACCAGGATAAGAACAAGAACATAACACAAACACATCTTTTTAAAAAAGGTAATAGCGTATTCAGTCGTAAAGGACCCCTTATCATTACCTAGATTAACTGGAAAAAATCAAGGATGATAGAAGATCAATAGTATTTTGAGGGATTTACCTCAGTAATTTAAGTATTAATGCATGGTAAAGATCTTGTAAGAAGATACTTGCATAGAAATTTGAGGAAACCACGTACAGAAAAAAAACAGAGACTGATCAGTTCTACCAGCCCTACTTAAATTTAAGGTTATTTTGAGAGTATTGGATTCAGACTTGACACTCGGCCCCTGTCCATGGGCCTGTGTTCAGCCCCAGCTCAGAGGGGGCTCCTGGGTCCAGCAACTTCCACGGGACCTCATTCACCCAACATACGTCAGGGATTTGGCTGCGATGTTCACAAGCAGGTCCGAGGACGCCCGTTGCCCAACATCCCTCAGGGCATGAAGCATCTTATGAGATTTGGGTAAGGTGCCGTTTAACACCTACAGGTAATGGAATCTGCCTCAGACAGGTTTTGCATTTCAATGAGGAACTTTTCTGGGGCTAGAATAAATGATGAACACTGAATCCCTCAGGTAAAACTGCATGTAAAAGAAAGCCAGTAGTCTTGACATCGATTCATTTAAATCTGATGCTACAAGAAATAGATTCTGTCTACACAATATATGGTGGATAATGCAAAGTCACCGTGCTGATATGGAGAAAAACTCAGCTAGAGCACAGGCACGGCAGTCATCCCAAGTTAATAGACAGTGCCGAGGGACGAGATACAACACCTCTGAGTCAGTGCTGTATACACTGTCGAAGGCTGAATTCATGTACTGCCAGTCACTCGGTGCCTTCTATACCATATCATATAGCCAAAACTAAGTAAAAAGAAAATCACTTGAGGCATGCTCTCTTGAGTGTGGTGTATGTCCAAGAGCTGGGGAATAAAATCGCCTCTATCAGTTTAAAAAGTTCCCAGCAGTCATGAAATTTCTTTTAACCTTGTTCCTTTCAACCACCACAATCATCCTGACTCCATGATTAGATCAGTTTTATCATCACAGCAGGTTATAGAGTCATGGCCTCTTTCAACAGGAGAGGAAAAAGTAACCAGCATGCCGTGTTTCCTGCTCTCAGCACTGATTCTGTAGAAGTAATTTTCTATTAAACAACTTTTATTGGTGTACTAATGTTTTTGACTGCAATGACTCACACAAATCTGTTTTAGGATGCTAAATCATTCAGTTGTCTACACTGATGAAGACATAGCCCATCAAGATTTTACTGGAACTTGAAAAAATCCATATCAGAAAGGAAGTAAAACAAATGAAAAAGAGTATTTTCCCAGGAGAAAGTGGCAATATGAACAAGGTAATTTTAGGACTTCCTGTAGATTGTACAGTGCATAATTTTCAAAGGCAATTCAGAACCAGTCCTGCAAACCTGCATGGTGTGTGTGCATCTTCGCTTGTAGGTGTGACTAAATGTAGGACAATCACACAGGAAGGAACTGCTTCATGCTTGTTTTCCATAAACAGTCCAAGGGGCTCCACAAAACAAAGACCAAAAATAACTTCCCAGCATGCTTAACAAACCTTAGAATTGTAGAAAAAAGACTAAATTCACAGTCATAATATGTCAATGTAACAGAACAGCAGAGATTAGGGACAGGACCAGTGGAAGAAGTTCATATTCCTTTTCAATTTGTGACCAAATATTAGTATCTTCAGTGTGCAGAAGCTATGTACTTGACAAAAAAGATTAAAAAATCAGTTGCATAGATCTCATCTACATTATTACATGCAGGAGAGAAGAGGGATGAGAAGATGGAGTGACTTTAGGAAGACACCATATGTGATGCTCCCGGCCAGAATAACATAACCATATTCCCCTCATTTGTTATTGCACTATTAGCAATAACACCACTAACATTTCATACAGAACAGGTTTGTTTGAAGAGCCAGAACAAAACCTTAACAGCAAGCTTCCAAGAAATACTCAGATTAAAGCCTTCACGAAACATTGGGTCTTTGAGACTATAAATGTAGTTTTATATGAGCCTCCATTCATAAACAGAAATGCAGTTTATGGAGAACTATGGTGTTTACCTGTTTCAGTTATGAGATACAATAGCACTGCTATAAATAATTCTCCATCTCTTCTAGCACAAAGTATAAATATTTCTACTAATACTCACTATTAATCATATAAAAATGGGGTTGAATAAGGGATCAAGGTTATACTGGCATTCGAAGATTTATTACAGCAACCCTTCCCTGCTGATTTCATCAGTTTTTGAAGGATTGAAATTTAATATTTTGTCTTTTTTTTTAAACTCATAATTCTGATAAAGCTAGATAGAAAGCACCCACAGAAACATTTTCTGATGACAAATAGGGACACTTGCCAATGGAAATGTTTGTAATAAACTCAGGAAAGGAGTAACCTGACATGTTTCCCTCAATACTGGGAAATTGAGTGAGCTTGAAAGCTCCCTCCCATGTTTCCTTTTCCATCTTCAAGCACTAGAGGCCCTGAACACAGCTGAAGATTGCTGTTTCACCCTCATGTCACGTCAAGAGCAAGGGGCTGCAGAGCAGGACGTGGCATGTGATGAGGTTCAGGAAGGTCGGAGCAGGTCCGTTACTATTATCTCCCCTGTTGCAAAGCATTGCTGGCACCTGGACGTAAGGTGCTCATGCATCTTGCCTGTCCGTGGCTTTTTGTTACTCGCCTAATCAGCACTGTCAGCAGAGCTTCTCCAGATTTAGTTGAGGGCATTAATGCAGTCAGCACAGTAGCAGTGATATGTGTTTTAACTAGCGTCCAGATTAGGTAACGCAGTGATTTATCCATGGTAGCACTCCGGCTGTTCCTGCCGTTCTGGAAGGGGGTTTATTACTTGGAGAAAAGCCAACATGGTTTATCTTATAATTGTGACAGTCTAGGAGAACTAACATGGTCATTTGCTACAGGTCACTTTACAAATAATAATTCCTAACGTGATTATGGGACTGTACCTTGCAGACAAACCAATTAAATACTCAGTTATTTTTGGTCCCAAACCCTTTTTGTTTTGCTTACGTGAGTGCAGATGCAGCAAAGTCTCCTCACCACTTTGCTATTAAATCCTCTGCAAACTCATCCTCCCGATACTGTTTTCCAGAGTGCCTCGCCAGACTATCATATCTTATGGTAACAACAAACATCTCTCAGGTCCTTCCTGTACACATTTACAGTTTAGCCCCAGCCAACCATCTAAAAGCAACTCATCACCTTTGCTATCTTCAATTTAGACTATTTACATGCTTCAAGTTAGCCATGCTGAATCAGAGACGCAAATTGGTGCACTAATTTAATTTGTCTTTCTGTGAAAAGATCAGAATATAGGTTAAACCCTACTTGTACGGAAAACATAAATACAGGGATTGTTTGGCCCATGTAATGCTAATATGGAGGAGCATATGTTATGAATATTACCAAAAAGCACTCACTTCATTTGACTTTTGTTGAGAATTTTCACTTTATACCTCAGAGAATTTACATAATTAGACAGACTAAAAACTTGCTTGGTCTGTTTCTTCTTATTATTAAGTCATTATTTTAGTCCCAAAGGTAGTTGTTATGAATGCCATTAACTGGATGACATGAATTATTCAAATACTGGCATGTTTAGACTGTCATCTCAAGAAAAGGCCCATAATCAATCTCACATTGTTCAGAGGTTTGTGGCCTTGTAAAATTTCATCTCATTTACAAAGTATTGATTAAATGGTTATTAACTACCTGCAATTTAAGGTTGGCTAAGAAACACTAAGGTCGTTCATTGCTATTATTAATTCCTTCATATACCTTGAACTTGTGAACACTTTTCCTGCCTTTGGCATGCTAACGCCTCCCAGAAAGAACTTCCCTAAAATGTTCAGAATACTTCTTAAAGTACCAGTCAAAGAATGTGTAAATAAAAATGTCAAGAGAAAATATCTATATGTACTTCCACTTGTAAAATAGCTTTGATCAATAGCTCGTAGAGGTTAGAAGGTGGGATGATAGACTCAGGTCACAGAAACAAACATGCACTTTTCTTTTAATCCTACATGAAAACCCTCTTCTTTAGGGAAAAGAAGTAAATTCAAAAGGTACAATATTAAAATCACCATGAAAATATACGCAGGGAAAATTCTTAATGTGCCTGTTGCAATTATCAGAGGTACTTTCTATTGCATCCTTTCCATTTATTTTTAAGGCACTTTGGTAGATGCACTGTAGTAAAAACATTGATAACAAATATGATCTGCCCTGAAGCCCAAGAAGGACAACTGGGAAGAATTCCCATTCTGACTTCAGTGGGCTTTGTCTAGGTCGTATGTAACTTCTCAGACCAAGAAATGTTAAGTAAGAAGGAAATGTGCTAGAAAATGACAAGTCTGTTGCCCAGATGAAGAAATTCTCTTCATTAGTTTTGAATATTAAAGCTGAACCTGGAATTAAACCCATCCATTGAAAGATGGGAGCTAAAGCACAAACTTCCCTGGCACTCTGAGATCCTTACTGGGGCTTTGTGATCATTACATATTCCCAGCTCATTTTAACACACTGGG
Organism: Fulmarus glacialis; assembly: GCF_000690835.1. Lineage (NCBI taxonomy): Eukaryota > Metazoa > Chordata > Aves > Procellariiformes > Procellariidae > Fulmarus > Fulmarus glacialis. The sequence continues at coordinate 24,782 of NW_009194659.1, read as the reverse complement.
AAACTAAAACTGCTTAGTTCCTCCACCAGAATAAACCCAGTAAGTGATAATAGTGCTATGAAATGGTGCACAAACAACCTGTGCAAAGGGTACTTCTTAACCATATTTCACTACCTTGTCTTTCTATGAAGCTTATCTTCAGAAATTATACTGATTACTACTGTAAAGGAAGGGGAAGAGTCTACCTGAAGAGTGGTTCCACAGGACATGATCGTCACGGGCTGTGCAATGGGCAGACTTCCTTTCCTATGTCATCCAGGCTACATCAGCCTTGGGAGATGCTGCAAATCCCGCTATTCAAACGAGGTCTGGATTTTTTGCAAGGAGTCCATAAGGAACAAGTGACACAGTACATCTGTGCTTGCAGACTCCTCATGAGTAATCACTTCTCATGCTATCACACTTTAGCTACCCTTCCTCAGTCAGTAATGAAATGCTGTTTTCAGTTGCTAAGTAACTCACAAAGCAGTATTTCAATTTTCATAACACTGATCATAAATACACATCTTTACCCCCCTTCTTCCTTAGTCAAGATAATCCTAATCATCGTATTCCTACTTAAAACTTTTTTTTCCAATAAGCCTGGCATCCTTTTGCTCTTCCCATGTATCTGCAAATACCTTGTCTAGTTATTGCAAAATCTTTTTAATTGTCTGTTTATAGAGGACCCAAAGCACATTGAAGTTCCAGCTGTAACTAGGCTTTCTGACTGATCTAGTGATGCTGCTCATAATTAGGGCAACTCTTAGACTGTGTTCATGTCCTGACAAAATTTGTGGGAGAAAAACAAATAGGAAAATAGGAGCACGGGAAAGCAATCCTTCCCACATATTGTCATCTTTGAGAATAATCTGTTAGTTGCTATGAGACTGGTTGTGCAGGGAGAGAGGCCAAGGTTTTAGACGGACACAAGTGGAGTGAAGAGGTAGATTACTAAGCACACAGGGCTTTGTGACTGCTGAAAAGATTATGCCACTCAAATGATTTCTCCACCCACAGATGCTATTAGAGAAAACGAAAAGTTGACTCAAACGATTAACCCCTCCTGAATCTTAAGAAATTGGCTGAATATTGTTTGAATCACAACACACACACTCATAATATACTTTTCATTATCTCTTGAGATTAAGAATCAACAGACAAAAATGTTGATATATAAACAGAAAAAGTTACCCTTCAGTGAGACTTTCCACTCATTTTAATTATCTCTTCATTTTTCCTGAAAATACTTTTTCCTTCTACAAAAGTCGGCAGGCAATAGATTAGATTAAAAACATTAAACATTGCTTGGTTTTGTGATAGATGAAAAAAAGCCCTCAAAATCTGAAAAGTCTCATTGAAAGACTCAAGACTTGAACGATGTCTCTTTATCTTAACCACTCATGGAATAAGAAGGTTATAAAAATGCAAGAGTAAAATACACTCCTATTTTTCAGTCCACAGAATTGATGTTTCAGTGAAATTAGAAGTCTTCGAGATGACAAGCACACGTCGTTATTTCCAGGGGAGGTCAAGAAGTACTTTAGCCCTTGTTTTCTGCTGTAGTATCATGGTGCTGGTGACTTCCCATACTTCTAACAGCCTATATAAAACAGTAACTTTTCTCCACCAGCTGTATAATCGCAGAGAAACATGGAGGTGCAGCCAGGGACGGCACGCTTGCTTCTCCACAGCTACAGCTGTACCAAGGCTTTGCCTCTATTTTCACCCTGCAGATTGCTCTGCCCTTCTGTGACCTACATATACACATATGAACTCAGCATATACATACTGCTCTGGGGCCATCAACTCAGAGGTTAAGTGTATATACATGCCTCTGTACCACACACAAAAAAATCTTAATGTATTAAGATTATTAAATCTTAATATAATACGTATTAAGACACTAAATCTTAATATAATATATAAAAAGTAATTTTACTTTGTCATGAACTTTGTTTCCTGAACCGTAGCTGTAATGAAGTGACTTGAAACAGCTTTTTTCTAGAAGTCAATAGCAGAAGAGTAACTACAAGTGAGGATCGTTCGCTTTGCCGGTTTTGAAAGGGAGTGTTTATAACATAAAATATGACTTGTTTGACTATCACACATCAGCATAATATCATCTTACAGACTCTCATGCTGTCCTCCCCACAGGAGGACTATGATGCCCACGCATCACTCCATCACAGTTGGCAAGCCACCACATAGGTGCTGGGGCATCTCCACATGCAACTTATTACTGACACGAGAAACCAGACGGACACACATTAGCTCATTTCAGTGTGTCACCACTTGCTGGTTTGGTTACTTTTAGTATCAGGATGGCAAATGTGAAAAACAATTAAGTCAAAATAGATGGTGTTACAGATGCATGGAACAATGCGATTAAAAGTACTGTTACTTCAGTCGTTCAGCCATACTACATGGAGTAATTAAGGAAAGCTGGCACGCCGGCTGACAGAGCATGTTATGGATAGTGTTCATAATAGCATCAAGTTTCAGTTGCCATGGGGATGCTAACTCTGAACTCACTGCTTTTGTGTATCCGAAACCTCAATCAAAAGTTGTTTGAATACGTCTGTGCGTGGGTGTTTGCGTGTACAAAGAATGAAACTAGGAGATACAAGATGATATCAAATAGATACCAAGATATGGGACACAAGAAAGTATCTGGATGATTACACTAAGAAATAGGCTCCCAGTCCTTTTGTTTTCTTGTCTGTTTTGAGTACAGAAATTACATTTTTAGCATGTAAGCTAAATGTACAGACGTTGAGGGAGATCTGCAGCTAGCAGACGTTGGCACTGAGTTCACTGAAGTCAGTGAACTTATGGCAGCCTTTGACAAGCTGAAGGTCTCTTTTAATTCCTGCAGTTCAAAGGTCCTATGTGGGATAGCTTTGACAGAATTCAACTGCACTTTTGTTATTAGTTTCTGTTCTCCCCTGCCAAGGGCTTTCAGGTACTTACCGCCACTTGTCAATATCCCCCAAGGAAATCCTCCTATGATACTAAGTCAAATTTTGGAGTATTGACAGAAAATGCAGAGCTTTAATAGTTTTTTCAGCATTTAACTTAGCAGATTAGGTCTTCCTCTATGGTTCGAATCACCTTACATGATGACTCTGAGATTGTATTTCATGAGGTTCACTTGGCCACATTATACTAAGCTGAGAGCTATATTAAGTAATATTAAATATTTAACCTATGATGACAGGTATTTTTGGAAGCTGATATAACAGTACTCATGAATGAGGAAATGAACTTTGACAAAATGAATGTTTTGACAGATGGTAGTTTGCTTAGAGCTCTTACTAACAGATGTTTGAATGAATGTTCTGCAAGACTTCTGTGTATTTTGGGTTTTATCATTTTATTAGCAAATAGCTATCACCTGGTGTATACTTGCTCTTTGGAAGTTCTTGATGTGGAAGCTGCTAATTTTTTTCCTTGCCTTTTTTGGAGAAAAACCCCCAACACTATGATTTCTGCTTGGAGATAATAATGTTGGAACTTAGAAAGTCTTTATTATAAATACATGGTTTTGTGTGTCACAGTAGTTATGATTCGGTTTGTGAGATTCACAGACACACAATTAACTATGCCAGTATTAGGGACTGCCAGCTCCCAAAAATGTGAGGCTGAGTGCCAGGTGGGATTGAAACCACAGGTGATGTGGGAGACACTTGTGTAAAAACCAAATTTAGCCACAAATAAAAACATACACTCTACCTACCAGAAACATTATTCCAATATATTTAGACTTAAAAAAAAGAAAAAAAAAGAAAAGCATTCTCACAAATCACTAAATAAATTACCAACATGGCTTCTGGAGTAGAAACTAGAATTTATATTCTCTCAAACAAGTATCCTAATCACTGTGCTGCACAATTCTTGTCTTACCTCGCTGATTTTAAACTATCTTAATGTAAACATCATATCCAAGAACACATCAATACATTATTATTCTTCAGATATATTTTCAGTGAATGCTGTGTACAGGCAATACTTAAGGATGACTCCCATGCTCCTTTTTCTCTGGATGAACATTACCATCACCCATGCAGCACGCTGACTCTGTGCAGACCCTCCAAGGCACTGGGCATTTCCATGCATTTCATGGAATGCCCAATGTATTGGTCGCTACTTAATCACTCCGATTTCTGCTGTGGGAACAAGTTCTTATAAAAACTACATTTTTGTGGCTCTAACTGTTCTTAGTTGACCTTAAAATTCTAAATTACACAGGGGCTTGGGAAAAATTTTACCCTGAATCTGCTGGGGTAGGTCCCTTTCCATCACAGGTCACCTTTTTTATTAAGCATCTCGACAGGAAGACTATTTACTCAGAGTTTCAAGAAATGCAATGAAGAAATTTTCTTAAAATTGTGCAATGTTATTAAAAAAGAAAAAAAGCATTATTTAAAACAGATGCACTGAGAAGGTAAAAATAAATAAACTCAATGTTTTTTATTTTGGACTAGAATACTAATATATTCAAATTACCAATTAGATGTTGGGCACCTTTTCCATCAAACTGCTGTATCTCAAAATATGGAGTTTCATCTGAACTTTAGCACATAGTTTAAGAAAAGCAATTTAGAGAAGAAATCAGAAAAATGCTAGAATCAGAATGCTCTTTTCATATATTCTAAATAAGACTTCTAGCTTTACCATTTTGAAATCACATTTGACATTGAGAAATTGACCCCAAAAAGAATAAAAATATGAAATAAAACTGAAAGGAATGAAAGGGATGAATTATTTGAAGAGGAAAAAACCCCAAACTAAATATTTTGGATCTTCTTGTATGCAATAAAGGGGGAAAAAGATAACTACTCAACCTGAACCAACTTTATTTCCCGTTTTTTGATTCTGCAACCAAACTGAGCAGTCCAGCTGTTTTGTAAAGGAATCCTCCTCCTTCCCACAAGAATAAAATTAAATATATAAAATATAAAATTAAAAACCAATTGGTAACCATACTGATGTCTCTGGAGAAACGGTTCCTGCTATTTTAATGAGGGATAACAAAATGACTTTTTTGTTTTTCTATTTAATAGCTTGCATTTATATACAACAGTCTCCAGCAACAGTTCAGGTATTCAATCATAGCTCCCACACAGTGATATGATACGCTGTAATTAGTTCATTTTCTTAATATTCTCCAGATGTAAGGTATGCCCAAATCTGCTCTTGGTGGCTGTGGATTAATACTAACCTTGTAAAAACGATTTCCATGTCCAAAAGACCACAAAGCACTTAAAAAAGAGCTGGTAGCCTCTTGTACACCATTAAAATTATTGCACCATCAGGCACATTCCTCACAGGGATCCTCTTCACAATCACACTCAGGGGATGGGCAGAAATTAAGGGATCTGTTGTTCTCAGATGTGATAGCTCGGTCACTGTACAACAGCAGCAATTGCACGGGAACCAGCAGGCACTGATCTTTTCCACTCCTTGCTTAATCAACTCGCTACAGCCAGGACGAGGAAATCAGATTTACCCCATCTTTTCCTTAATCAAAACTTTCCCTGACCCCCCCTGACTCAAAACATCATCTTTGCCAACTGTACCAATCTTTGCTGTGTAATGCTTCCTACCAGACTTCACCGTACACGCAGATTTTTGCTGTCTAGCCTTAAAGCTGGTACCTTCTACCCTATACCTCTTCTATGCCTTTACCTGCCTTCTCACTTTGGTCTAAGACTGTCATGCATTTCTGAAGTTGATATTCTTAGGACTCTCTGGTACATTGACGACCCGACCCAGCCCAGCTTGGGGGGGAGCCACTGAAGCTCTGCTGTGAGCTCCTTCTCCACTCCAGGCTCCCTGACATAGGTGGTGTAACTCTTAACTGTTCTTGGGCAAATTAACATTTAGGAAGGTTCATCTATGGACTGAGAAACCATTGCACTGGTATTACGTGCAGAACAAAAAGACCATACCTACTCTAGAAGTCTAAAGAAGCAGGACTATTATCTTACAAGAGAATATTCACCCACCTTGTTCTCTCATCCCTGAGTACGGTTCCTCAACATCCATCCTTCTTCCAAAGTTCTTATACACCTTTACTGCACGATTTAGGATTTCGGAACTGTAGGCCAGTCCTTATATTGCTAGTTATACCAAATTATTCTATCTTGTCTTACACTGTTCTTCACGACATTCCAGTTTATGCATTTTTGGCATAACCACTGTGGCTGAAGTCTTTGTGTATTACAAGGAATAAGAACTGCAGCGATATAAAAAAGGATAATATTTTTGGAAGGAAAGGGAAACCAGTCATGAATAGGGGAAAAATAAGTTAAAAAATATTAGGTTTGGGTGGTGAAACTGGGAGAGAAGAAGAAATGTAAGGTATAGGCATGGATGTCTAGGTTAGAAATCACCAGAGAGGAGTAACATTTAGAAGGTCCTGTTAGCAGGTTTGTGTTAGCAGTTATTATGACTTTGGATACGTTAGAGAGAGAATAGAAACAACAATCCTGCCCATGGCTATCTCTGTTCTGATCCATACTGCCTTGAGAAAATATAGGTATGAATAGAAAAATATAGATATGTGCAAGAAAGGAGTAGAGATGAAGTGGAATCAGAATAAAAAGAAACAGCCATGAATGTAAAAGGACAAAAGGGAAAAAAGAAACCAGTGGTCTCTTAAAAAAAGAGTTTTGGCAAAAAAGACTTGTTACCAGAACAGGCGAAGTGACCATTTTGGTTATATCTCAGGAATAATTAATGAAAAATAGAAGCCTGGGATTTTTTCTCATTGTATTTGGAAACATTAGAAGTTAGTGTCACTAATAAAGTGTTAAACATTATACACAGGTGTTATTTTATCGCAGCCAACCTATGAGGAGAAACAGAGGTCAGCAGAACTTTAAAAGGGAGATATGACTTACTCTGACTCCAATTTGCTTTCAAAAACATGGTCACTGACCCTTTAAATCACAAGCCAATTACAAGCATTGTAGTGCCATTACTAATTACATGCTGAGAGTGTAAATTTAAAATGGCAATTTCAATTTTCAGTTCATTGGGAGAATGCAGGAAAATGAAATTGCATACTAATTAGTTCATGTGTGTCAGACACCTGAAAGATTAGAGAAAAAAACTCTGCACTCATTACAAGTGAGTTACAAGCAAAGCACTCGAACCTTTCATTGGCCAAGCTGCATATAAATAAAGAAATTAAATGACAAAGAAAATTGATAATGATGGAACAAGGCAAAAATAGCTACAAGCCTGTGCATAATTATACTTTGGGGGACTTTGCCCATTATACACAGCTTCCTTTAGAATTTATCCAGCATTAGAAACTGTAAGTGTGTAACAGGCTACTGCTTTAGGTTCACTGCACTAAATGTTAATTTACATTTCCAAAAAATGGAGTTTCTGGCTTTGTAACGTTCCACTTAATCTCTGCAAACGTTCACTATGTTTTTCAGGAACCATCTTCTGGACCAGCTGCTCCATCACTCAGACCAACATGGAAAGGTCCCACATGCAGACCCCTCACATTAGGAGCCAGGAAGAAGCTGGTGATACAATAAAGAAAGTAGAAACTCAGAGTAGGCTGTTGTTAGAGGGAGCATTTCTCCCACAAGAGCAGAAGGAAGGTAGCCAGAAACTTAGCACAAATCAGAGTGGGCTGGCTTTTTGTAACCTTCCACATATGCTTACAAAGTATCTCCCTGGCCATTATAGAAGCTGTGCAAAAATAAGATACGGGATTTCTGCTTCTCCTCTTCTCTCAACAGAAACCGTTCACCCATATAAGGGTCAGGCAGTGTCTGTCTCTTACAGTGTATTTCACACTTGAAGAACAAGACTGTGCTCTGATGTAAAGAACTACTATGCAGGGCATAAAGTGTGAGTTTGTGAAGGTCTGTATCCTTGCCAAATCAAAACAGGGTTTCTGCAGAAGACTAAAAAGCACTTCTTCTCTACAAGTATCATCTCCCTGACAAATTCAGATTTTCTGTTCCCAGATGTTTTAAGGAGGAAAGTCTTCAGAAAAGGAAAAAGAAACCCTCTCAAGATTTAAACTTCCATTTTTAAACTACAAAAAGTACTTTTATTTTTACTCTGAACTAAAAAGAAAAATAAAATACTTGGCAAGTTTTGTAAAAAGTATAGACCAAAGTTTATCTTTAAAGAAAAATGAGAAGAAAAAGAAGAGAATGCTAGGTGCTTAGTACACATTAATCATACTACTTAATTAGCTTCTAGAAAGTCCTTACATACGATGGCTGTCAATATTACAGAATAACCTGCATGGGACTGGCACTACCTAGATTAGGTCATTAACTCCAAAAAAGAACGAATTATTCAAACCTGATGCCAGGGGCTGAGATTTGTAGACACATTTTCTCCATTGGTCCAACCTTCCTTCCAGGTAAGAGCAAAGGGAAGACTTCCCTGGGAGCAAAGTCCAAGACAGACATAATTCTGGTCCGGGTAGAAACCTGCACAGCTGCCTGACAGCTGCCTCCACGGTGGGTGGTGGCTTTGCCAAGTACATATGTGGAAGCAACAAACCATTAGCCATCCCCATCCAGTTCATCTCCTGGTAAAGACATGTCTAGGAGCCCAATGCTAAATGATTCTGAATTTCTTGTCCAGCTCATTTAATAAAGCCCACACTCTAAAGCAGCCCATAAACTACTGTAACACTGACTTTTTCATTATCCATTAAAGTTGCATTAGCTTTCTACTCCTGTGAAAATAATTCTGCTCAAGTCCCTTAGCATTACTCTTTCCAGTTCTTTTTCAATGTATAAATTTTACAGACTTCCTAACCCCTCTGGTCTTTACGGAAGAAAACTAACTTAAGATACATTAAAGGGCCTTTGTGTTTTCACTCTGCAGTGAATAACAAACAGTAACACTGGCTTCATTTTTCAGAACTGGCAAAATCCAGTACTCTCACCACACCAGTTTCAGAAAACTTCATCAAACAGCGCTTTGTGCCTGCTCTCCAAACAAGAAAAATGAACAGGTAATCCTGTACGCTTTTTCCCCACATATCTGGGAACTGCTCAGAAAAATCAGAAATGGTAGTCGGTACAAAAACTTGAGTATGAACAAAAATTATGCCATGTACACGAAGGTAACTTCAGGAAAAGTGTGTCTGACACACCCAAGGGACATATGGACAGTCCAACTTACTCAGCGCTGGTAGACAAGATGCTCAAGTACCATCTTTTGCTACTCCTGTGGTGGGTTCACTGGGAGGGAAGCACCCTCTTCACATATTGACTACACTTATGAGTGCAAAAGGTTTTCCCATAAGTATCTAACATCACCTTTGTTAACTAACAGCTGAAAATGCCAAAGCTTAGCCCAATTCACATATCATGAAAAGAAAACACCATAAAAGTAAAGAGCTACAGCAATCACTAGATAATCATTATCTTCATTAAAATACAGAGGACTTCATATTCACTGCTTCATGACTTTTACTGAAGTCGTTTGCTGGGCGCAGAGAAATCCAGTCCCCAAAGAGGGCATTGCCATTTGAATCCTTGAGTGGGAATGAAAAAAATCTGTATTTTCAGCCCCATGGATGTGGTTGAACTAACAGCTATTTCAACCTTAATTAAAACAGTTCTTGTTACTTCCAGCATGATGCACGCAATGCTTAACCTGTGTGCCCAGAGCAGCTCAGAAGAGAGGACAAACTATTCCTGCAGGCTCTGGTACGGCCAAAACCACATTAAAGCACTCTAGAATTATGCCCAAGGAGGGTTGCATGTGTCAAGGTGTCTCCACCAAGAGATACTGCTGCTAAATGCTACTAAGGACCTAATGAGCAAATGTAACATATGTGGAAAGCAGCTTCCTTGAAAAGGGTCTTTGTAAATTTGCTTCCATGGTTTAGAGCCACAGTGGAACATATGCATGCATTTTTTTAAATAAAAAGATTCGTGCATTTGTAAAGTCGAGATTATTACTGTTTTGCAACTAAATAGTCCCTTTTAGTCTAGGCTACATTTCTGACAGTGAATAAGAATCTAGCTGTTAGTTTACCACTTGTCTTCATCAGTTTCTTAAGTGACTCTGGCAACTGAATCAAGGAGATTTTTTTCCTCCTGAGCTCCATCTGTTACCTGAATCCATGGCCATCTGTCATTTTCTGCAGCAGTCCAAGCATTCACAAGACCCTTCTTATTAAGTCGTGCATAGTATGGATACCATTTCTGGAGTCCAAAAAGAGCTCGATGAGTGGATGACGCAGTAATTTGTTGGTTTGACACAATTCCTCCTTCTATTCCTAGTGGGCCAGAGCATCCTGCAAATTGAAACAAGACAAGAAATGAATGCAACTGAAGTGATCAACTCTTCTGAGTCCCAAGTGGCTGTAATTACAAATAGCACACAAATAAATCCAAAATGTCATGTCAAATACGTTATTAAAAGAGATTTAAAGTACTCGAGTAGCACCTTCTTTTCGCAGAAATGAAAAAAAAAGGTACAAAAATATTCCTTATAAATAACTATTCCCATTGCAAAATTAATGAAATAGATTAAGCTTTCAATTTCTTTTAGTTTGTTCTAGCTGAAGAATCGTGAGTTTGAGTTTTATGGATACAATGAAAGAAAATTATCCTTAGATTCAAATACTGATGTAGTTGCTAAAAGCAAATTTAAAATTCTGTAAGTACTGTGGAGATCCATATTGCTGCTCTTGCCACAGAGGTTAGCATTTAGCCAGTACGCTACATGCTATTATTGCAGTTATCTTTAGAAATATGAAACAGTTACATCAAAAACAGTTAAAGGTCATATACATCTAATCAGCAAACCACGAAGTATGTATTTAACTGTAATGTTCAAATGTTCATAATTTTATGTGTGGTATTCATCATTAATTTATTCACCTGAAATACTTGTAAACGTAATCTTTTTTAAAGTCAAGATATTTCTGCATACATTGTTTTCTGAAGCTGCTCCATTTGGGTACAGGAACAAGAGCATTCAGTTATTGTGAGCAGTCCAAACAGAGAAAATTTTGAAAATTCATTATATACAAATGATTGGCGGTCTACCTACTATTAAATACCCCCAATCACTTTCAAGTAAATAAGGTTTTTTTTTTTAAACTCAATTTTGATGCAGCATATAAAGAGAAGCTAATTGCAGGAACCACTGTAGCAGCTGATCTTGCTCAGTTGCCCAAAAGATCTTCTGCTTTGTGGGTCAACTGCACTTCAGCAATTTCGAACACAACAGGAGAGAGCAGATGTTTACTTACTTACACTTTAGGTTTTCTCAGAAGCCTGGCAGTGTTTCACCTTAAGCTGAAATGGCACTGCTACGAAATCCTTACGCCATATGAGCAGAGAGTCACACATAATTTAATTCCTCATTAATTTAAAGGTACGGAAAAGAAAAAGTGACCAGTGCAATTTTCTTCTCTTGGCAGAAGCTGAGGCAGGGAGACAGTGCTGGGAGTCACTGGCAATACAGTCCCTGGGTATTGTGTGTCACTGATAATGGAGACAAATATAAACTAAATTGCAGTTTTAAGTTTATTGTGGAGCAAGGGCCATGGACAAGCTTGTGCTTGCGCTCTGAAAAGATAAACTGAGACCCCCAGAAAGGTGGGGTTCCAAATCTGATACTTAAATGCAAAAGCTGGTTTACTTCCAGGATATGCTTAAATGAAATCTTGAAATTAATGACTGACTTGCACCATACAATGATTTCACCCACATTTTTAACAGTCCACAAAGCTCAGCTAGAATCTAAAGTCCTAGTTCTACTTTTCTGTGTCATGTTACCACCCAACAATAAAGATGCATTCAGCACTTGACAAATAACTCTGTTCATGCTGCACAAAACGTAACAAAATGCAGCTCTCTCCTGCTGCTGTGCCAGGTGCGTAGTAGTGCCAGAAGAAAACAAACTCTTTGTCACCAGCATAGGCAGGCACTGTATAGGATGTATTCAAAAAACCCACGTATGTTGGAAAAGTGTCATTTTTCATTGTGTTATCAAGTGTTACTTAAAAATTGAAAGACCTATTCAAATCTTAGCTCTGTTTCTGAAATCTTTTCATCTAATCAGAATAAAGTCCTTTGGTGTATAAACTGCCATGTCTGCTTGCAAGCCAGAGGTAGACTACTCTACTTTCCTAAGAAAACTGCCTATTTTCAGAAGTTTCTTATGTTTACTTATTAAAATGTCTTTGCTGCTTCACGATGGAAAAGAAAGTGCACACGTGTTTCTATATGTATGTGTAACTCACAAACACACGCACGTACACACAGGACTGATTCCAGCTTGCCGTGAAATTAACCACCCCTAACAGCTGGTATAGATTGATAAGTATTTAAAAATAGATACGTGAGAAAACAGAAGAGAGCTTTCCAAGAGGAGCTTAAAAAGGAGGCATCGTAGGTGTTTTAATATGGATGTGGAGCTGTATTCTTTTTAAATATTCTCCTCTCATGGTGAGGACCACAGGGATGAGGACACCTGCCAGCCCTGCTAGCATTATTCAGTGACCTAATGGGAAATATGTGTGCACAAGGACAGACTGCCAGCATGTGTCAGAGCTGCTTTTGAGTGGGGTCCAGAATAAGGGTATTTGGCTTTAGCAGATAATTTAATTTTCAAAAGAAGAACATGTATTTTATGATGAGACCCTTGATCTCCTAAGACAACCTAGCTTTGGCAGACTTGGAAGAGATGTGGACGTTCATTGTTTTTGCTTATCATCCTTTGTTTAAAGGTGCAGAACTGTGGAAAGTTTTGATTTGAAGGCATGTTAGTTCTCATGCTTGAGATGCATTAATGACGTTTGAAATATGTGTGAATTCCTTACAAGAGAAAGGTCAATTTTCCTTTCTAAATTGAAGGCAGTTAAATTACCAAGTACAGCACTTAACTCTACTTTGTCAGCTATGACCATATATGGTCAGAAGTGTTTACCTTCCTTAGCTTTAGGAGGATCATTCCTGAAAGCCAAAGCAAATCTCTGCCTTCAGGGAATAGGTGCTTCATTGCACAAGCTTCTTATTTTAATTGCAGTTCCAGTCTTGGTTTGTCATGTTTGTCAGTTTTTCAATGTGATTTAAACACAAAATTTACCACTCCTAAAAATTAAAACTACCACATTAGAGATACCTTCTACTTCAGTGTTCAGTTCAAGCATAACAACATGAGATGCATAGGAAATATTACTTACAAAGTAATATATATGTACGCACCACTAAGATCTGTCTTTAGACGACCAACTTTTTTCACTGCCCTGAAGGACATCAGATCATTCTCATGAGGTGGGAAGCTTGAGACCTGCTCAAGACCTGCTTGCAGGTCCAAATCACAGAACTTGCAAGGCAATCCTACTCTGACCACAGCAGCGTTGATAAATTGAGCATTTCCCTAGGCACAGGTCTCACAGATGGGCCTTGAGGAAGCCCACCCAAGGTTATCTATCTCTTCCTGAGACATCAGGTACCACCACATGCATCCTGAGGTTTTTTTTTGAGTAGTCTTACCTTGAACTTGACCACATTGAATTTAACCTTCTGTTTCATAGCCAGGTCAATCTGTATTTCAAGATATTTTTAAAACTCCTCACTCCATTTTAATAATGCTAGGTACACTTAAAATTATCGGAACATTTCGCTATCTTTCTGTTTTATTGAACAGACAGGACTTCACCAGAGATTTTGCGAGGACTCTGTGAGTAAGCTCCTTCCAATGTTAAAGCTGCCCATCTACCCACTCTTTAGGTATTTATTTTTAATCAGAGATTATTTTACAAGAAAACCTTTCAATTTACTTTATCAGTTGAAAGGAAATAGTTGAACACATTTTTGGATAGTCAAATACCACACAGCAAATGGACTTCTCTTAGCCATATGGTCATTAATTTCTTCCAAATACTCCAATAGATTTGTGAGTCATGCTTTCTCCTTACAAAAGCTCTAATGGGGCTATTACTCTCTAAATTCCCAAGAAATTTTCTTTGCTTGAAAACTGTCAGCTGAATAACCTACCTCTGGTTCCATCAAACATGATGTATCAGTAAAGGACTGGTTACAGACTAGCTTCTGCATAAGATATTCAATTTGATACACAAACAATACTTTCCTTCAAGTTAAGATATCAATTATTTCTTTTGGTGCTTAAGGGCTGTGATATGCCATTGACTACTAACAATGAAGGAAACAAGCAAATGCAGCTTTTGGAGATTGTTTGTCTTTTAAACAAAACTGAGATACATATTTTGCACAACAAGTACAAGATGTATTATATTTTGTTGTTATATATCTGTTTCTATTAAATCCACAGTTCATTTAACAAAAATCACGACAGCTTGGGAAACCGCAGTCTCCAAGGAAGTAATAATATCACTACAGTGACTCTGTAAAATTCAGTCTGGTCAGTGTCAGTCATTAAATAGAAAACCATTTTTACTAGTTAATGCTGACACACTGGGGTATGACAATCAGCTTGACGCAAGAAAGTAAAAAAAAATAAAACAGCAGTTAAAAAGATGCTTGACAGGTTCATGATACAGATTCACAAGGAAGATTTTGTCACTTGGAGCTGTTACTTTAGTGTCATTAAATAGCAAAATACTAACTTAGGCAATATTGTTTTTAATCCTACAGTGACAACTGGTGTGCACTAACAAAACCCTATTGACGCTTCTCTTGTTCTCATCAAACACAAACCTATGCCCACAATGCCCCATTGTCCATGAAGAATGCAAAGGTGTGCCAATAAACTACATGACTGTGAATGGATCCAGTGAGGGATGGGGAAAGTCAACAACACAGGAAAAGTGAAGGATTCATTTATATCTTTTCAGTTCCCCTAAGAATCCCCACCAACTCACGTGAAGATGGCATGGTTATAAAACTACCTTGAAGGCTTCTTTTACAATCTCAAACTTAACTAGATCTGAAATGTTATGTACTATTTTGCACCATAAAGCAAATGATCATTAGTCCAGATTTCACTTCCAGACCAAGGGTGTGGGGGTCAAATAGCTCCCCAGACAAAAGATGAGTTCTGCGTTTCCACCCTTACCTCTTACAACAATAAATCCCTCCAGCTGAACAAAAATATTTGTGCAAAAGGAAATAGAAGAAGATGACAGCTTACTGTGGTTTACACTGATATCTCTTCAGAGTTAAATGAGAATAGGGAGATATGTTACTGATTTCCCCTCTTAATAGGGGAAAGACAAACAATTTTAAGATAAATAATTACAACAGTAGAAGATAATAAGCAGAAAGCACTGGGTAAACATGTTACTTTAGTATATTTAAATTGGACTTCTACATTTATGTCAGTCCACAAATTAAGCAAAATCTCCAAATGGTTTAAAACTGCTTGAAAATGTGAGGATTATGCCTCTGCAAACAGAATAAAAAGATTTCTTGTTACTGACGACGAAACATGCCTGATTTTGCAGCATGAATATATAGCTTTCATTTCCTCTGTTGGTTTGTCTTTAGCTAACGTCATCAAAACAAACAGATGCAAAATTGAAGGCATGCAGAAAACAAATCTGCTTTAGACATCTGCAATCCTGCCTTTCTCCAAGCACCTCATTTTCTGGAATGAGATTACTCTAGCTGTGCTTAGCATAGCACGGTAATTGTGCTGAACACAAACCCTGACAACGGGATTACAGATGACCTCTGATATTGCAGTAATTAATGCCGCTCCCCACCATGCAATCTAGGCTTCAGCCTCCTTTTTCTTCTTCTTGTTCCTCCTACCACCCACACATCCTTGCCCAGTTTGTTCTGTCAAGGAGAGCTCTCTTGAGATAACAGTGAATTTGTTTTTACAGGAGCTCGTTAGATGGATATGGACAATCATTTAGCAGTCTGCTATTAAATTGCCCATCCATACGCAATGTATGAAGGGATGTTCTTGTAGGGCTTGTTTTTTCACAATCATGACCTGATAATGCTAGAATCCTCTCTTCTTTATAAATACTATGTAAAGTGCTTTTGCAGAGAGGTGGCTGGGAGACACAGCTTCCCTTCCTACTAGAGATGTCGGTGGACCCTCTCACAGTTTTAGTGACATGATGGTCCCCAATTGCCAACTTCAC
This sequence comes from Fulmarus glacialis, assembly GCF_000690835.1. NCBI lineage: Eukaryota > Metazoa > Chordata > Aves > Procellariiformes > Procellariidae > Fulmarus > Fulmarus glacialis. The sequence continues at coordinate 8,707 of NW_009194659.1, read as the reverse complement.
CATTGCACAACGGGATTACAGATGACCTCTGATATTGCAGTAATTAATGCTGATACACGCATAAGCTCCCCACCATGCAATCTAGGCTTCAGCCTCCTATTTCTTCTTCTTGTTCCTTCCCACAGAGACTTCAGCTCTCTGAACATCAGCATTTTCCCACATTGGCCTGCAGTCCCCAGGGTGAGATTCACATTCCTCTGATGGTCATCCAGAGGGATCTTCTATACCGAGCAAGTCTGCAAAAACTTGTACTTCCAGCATAGCTCAGGAGTATACGGAGACGACGGCTCAGACACTGAAAGCAGATTATGTCTTTTGTATATAGTGCTGTGTCTGAAATGGAGGGTTGTTATTCAGGACTAATTTGCTCAGTTCTAGTTTGGCAATTTCCACATTCTGCCGGTTGAGTAGAATAGATAGGATTGTAAATTCCCCACAAAAAGCACTGGGATTAACATCTGGGGAATTGCAACATACAGCACAGTTGAAGAGGGGACCTATCCAACAGGAATATAATTAAAGGAAGATACAACTTCTGATTTAGGAACTCTGTAAACTGAAGACTGCTGGCAGCTGGGAAAATACAATGGGAGAACCATCACTTAGTGCTCGTCCCTTTTCTTACACTCATTCATTAAGCATTCACTTCAGATCACTGTCCAAGGCAGGACTATTGGACTGTCATCAGACCAAGCATGGTTATTCTTATGCTCAAAAAGAAGGGTACATCTAAAATCTCGTATCTGCAAAGATGTAATCAGAAAAATCACTTTTTTAGTATTGCTCCATGAAGTGATTGTTGCTGCTATGTTTGTGCTGAACTCCATCACATTAATGTTATTGACAGCATCCCTAGGCATGTTGAAAATGCTTTTAATGGAACTGGCCTGGGAAGAGGACTTCCAGAATGAAGACATGTTGTTTGTGAATCCCTACCAGAGAAAACCACAGCTTCAAATGATCTGGAAAAGTCTCTATCCCAAGACATGTCAACTACATTACAGCCATGCCATTCCTGACAAATGTTTGCTGAATGCCTTTTTTCAGAAGCTCCAGTAGTGAACATTCAACAATCCCATTTGTTGTTTGATTGAAGTTCAACTTGAATCTTTCTTATTCCATTTATTATTCCTTGTCCTGATCCTATGAACGTGGACAACAATGTCCTCTTCTTAAAATAGCCTTTAGTGTATCTGTCTCCTCTCCTATTCTCTTTTCTACCTGGGGATGCCAAATAATCACAATTTACACCAAGTACATGGCGTAGCACAAAGTGTGAAGGAGCACAGCTGTCCTGCCATATGAGTTACTGGACTAACTGGAGGCCCAACCCAAAATCCAGGGGAGAGTTTAGAACCCAGAAAAATGATCGGCTGAACCTTGACTGTGATGCACCATATGGCCAATTTACAGCCACAGCAGAAAACTACTACCACTCCATGGTGATTTCAGAAAGGACCGTTGTCTAACCACCAAATACAAAATGCCTCCTCTGAGTTTATAACATTATTCAAGTTACAGCATTCAACAATTCACTGATACACGTTACCTTTATTTTATTCTGTTTTCAAGCAGTGATTATGACTTAAAAAAAAGAAAAATTAAATTATATTGCAGTAAGGAGTTAGAGGAGTTTAGTTTCTCAAACTCCTCTGCTAAGCTCTCATATAGAAATATATTAATCTTTATGTGAAAAATGATTTTTACATTTCAAGTTGGCACTGTGAAAAATAACATTTCTACCATCTTTGAGTAGCGACATTAACCAGTTTTACATAACTCATAGCCACTTAAACGCTACTAAGATTAATCTGAATAAAACAGAAATTATGGAATAAAACTAAAAAAGCTTTTCACAAGAATTAAACTACATTCTTACTGTAGTAGTTAAATTCATAGGAGTTTTCAAGCCATACTACAACATAATTGACATGTGGTCATACTTACACACTTAAGGAATGGCAGACGCAGAAACCATAGCCCCTAACTGCCGCGTAACAGTAGTAATTATTATTATTATCATCTTAGGTTGCAATGACATGAAACGATACATGATTCCAAGTTCTATTTACCAATCCCAAAATTTTTTGGTGGATCTGGACTTGGGCAGCTGTGGGTGGTGGAGATCTGTGGAGTTGTGGATCTATTAATTACCTCCTTTACTTCTAGCCATTATAAATGGTTGTGGCACAGAGCACAGCCAATTAACAATTTAGGCATAACTTAGGCATGTAAAAATGAAATTAGGAACCAGCTGGATTTAAAAATAATCTTTTTTATTTACTGCTGCTGCACCCTGCACAATACACGAACTGAACCCTGCACAATCCACGCACTTCTCCTCTCCTCGAGTATTGATAGAACTATTTCTTCAAAGAATACAAGAAAACTCAGCAGCTTTCCAGCTATGTTAGGACATTTGCTAATGAGACACAGTATTCTGCGGAAGTTCAGCCTGATTTTAAGATAGCTCAGACAACTTCTTTCAGAGTTCCTTGGTCTTATATTTACATTCATTTGGGGTTTTTTTTTGTGTCTATGGAGCGCACAACACAGACAAAACCTTACCTATGTGGCAAATACATTATATTGTAGTGTATCCTCTTTTCTCCCTTAGTTCATTCCAAAGGACATGGTTTTTTTTCTGTCACAGGCCAACATTTGTACTAGAAAAACTAGTAATTTTTAAATAGAGTGGACGAATATATCCTAAATTGGTAATATTACTATTTCCAGGAACTGACAGCACTCCCAGGGAAAAAAAGTGCAAGCTAAAGAATATTCATACCAGTGCTGCAAAATGGGGTTCACGACTTGGAAAGCTCATATTCTGCCTCTCAACTGGAGTGACCAGCTGATGCAAATACACAATCTCAGTTGTGCTAGCTGGTGGGAATGCTAATTTCAGAGGTGCTAATTGAACAGGAAATCTCACTGATGTCCTTTATAACTTTTGTTAAATCCTATCAGGAGAGGTGAAATACCTGGATTCTGACCAGCTGACTGTTTTGAAGCTCTGCCTGATTCTCTGAATGAGTTACAGGAACCAGATGCTGATACTACTTTTTTTAAAAGTGCTAACCAACTACTGCTAATCTGAAGACAGCCCATGACATATGTATCTATGTGCTTAATGATTGCTGCTTCTCAAAATCTGCCTGTTCCAAAAAGCAACTGAAAAAAAACCAAACCCAAACCTTCTCTTGGAAGTAAAACTGGAAAGACAAGATAAAGCTACACTGAAAGACAATCTGCATTTTTCTAGCAGGTCTAGAATGGAAATCAGTGGGATTACAACATCAATGTAATTAGCATTCCTGAAAGCCAGCCTGACAATGAGAATGTTCATTTGCCAGGAGAAGAGGATGTGCTTTTCATGTGGCAAATCTCATTTTGCTGCCTAGAGACATTCCTTCTGTCTTTGTGGTTGTTTTTTTTTTACCCATCAGAACAGGAACTATTCCTAGAAATGACAATATTACCCGTTACAAGATGTATTCATTGAAATTGTTTAAAAACTACTAGCAGCACTAATATGAATTCTGCTTTACAATGGAATACATGTTCTTCAGAAAGAAGTAAAAAAATGGCAATATCTTGCAATATACTGCTGAAGTGATATACTAAATATGAGCTATATCCACAGTACTGAACACAAACTGCATGCAAATGACTGCTGTTTAAATCTGACTACCCAGAAACAACAGTTCTTTTGGCCTCTAAGCTGTTTCCATCTTCTTCTATAATGCGTCTAACTTTTTAATAACTGGAAATTCAGATATTGGCATTTAGATCGTGTTCCTGGAAGCCATCTGATGTAGGTATAACCTTATATTCATGTAAAGCAGCTTTAAGGATCAGGGCTTGAAGCCCTGTTAAAAATACAGAATTAATTTAAAGTTCATGGACTTTCATTAGAGTGGAAAAAATTCAGAATGAAGATTCAAAAAGTTATTGTTGCATATGCGTGGTAAAAGAAGTCTTTCATTACTACAGCAGCATAGTAAAATGAAATGTAATATTTGTGACTCCATGGTGTATTTTAAACATAAATCAAATCTGTGTATATACTTTTTTCCCCTTACCCCTTTGTTTTTCCTTATCAACATCTCTTTTCACCACAAAGAGGACATTATTCCAAATTGTTTATATTTTAAAATAGCTAAACAAACAAAGCAAACATAAGGGATACAATTCATGTGACCCAGCTTCAGCCATCTAAAAGTTGCACATCTACCCTGAATTAGCTGCTTAGGCTCTTTCTGTCATCTGTGGGAAGAAACGGGCAACTCTAATCCATGATTTCCATTATTCCATTATCTAGTAAGAAAGTGCTTAAGACAGATGTAATCATCTTTTCTGTTGCTACTTACCAGGGAACAAGCCTAGAGCACTATCTTCAACTTAGTGTTTAGGTTTAGGAGGCTAAAATTAAGTGAAATGAATCAGACAAGTATTAAAAACACTGAAAAGACATTACTTTAAAAATATTGGATTATATATTTTTCTGCAAAGCTAGATTTACTAGACAGTTAACATACTTGGGCTTTATGGAAAAAAGTCTTTTAAAAACATATGCCTGGGAAAAGATGAGCATAACAGCAAATAAACAACATTCTAGACTTTAATTTTTCTGTTGAAAAACATGATCACGAGAAGGCTGATTTGACTTTGGAATTGGAATTACAAAGTGATTCAAGTTGAAATACCCACATCAAACCTCAAAAAGCTATTTACCATTAAAAAAACAAGTGAATCCTCATTCTGTCTGTATTACATCTGATGTCACTGGTGGTGTATCCCAGGGGTCAATACAGGGGTCAACACTGTTCAAACTCTTCATTAATTCTATACACTGGTACAAAGTGCACCCTCACCAACTTGGCAGATGATACAAAACTGGGACGAGTGATACAAAACTGGGATAAGTGGCTGATATACCAGATGGGTGTGCTGCCGTCCAGAGGCACCTCACCAGGCTGGAGAAATGGGCTGAAGAGGAACCTCATGAAGTTCAACAAGGGGAAGTGCAAAGTCCTGCCCCTGGGGAGGAACAACCCCATGCACCAGTACACGCTGCGGGGCTGACCAGCTGGAAAGCAGCTTGGCAGAGAAGGACCTGAGGGTCCTGGTGGACAGTAAGTTGACCATGAGACAGCAATGCACCCTCATGGCAAAGAAGGCCAACAGCCTCCTGGGCTGCATTAGGCAGAGCATTGCCAGCAGGTTGAGGGAGGTGATCCTCCCTCTCTAGTCAGTGCTGGGGAGACACATCTGGGGTGCTATGTCCAGTGCTGGGTTCCCCACTATTAAAAAGACATGGACTTTTTGGAGTCAGTGCAGCGCAGGGCCATGATGACTGAGGGACTGGAGCATCTGACCTACAAGGAGATGCTGAGAGAGCTGGGACTGCTCAACCTGCAGAAGTGAAGGCTCAGGGGGATCTTATCAATGATGTGTATAAATGTCTGATGAGAGGGAATGAAGACAAAGGAGCCAGACTCACTTCAGTAGTGCCCACTAATAGGACAAGAGGCAATAGGAACAAATTAAAACACAGGAAATTCCTTCTGAAAGGAAGAAAAAAGTTTTGGGTGTTTTTTGGTTTTTTTTGGTTTTTTACTGTGAGAATGGTCAAATGCTGGAACAGTTTGTCCAGTGAGGTTGTGGAGCCCCATCTATGGAGATACTAAAAACCTGAGTGGACATAGTCCTGGGCAACTGACTCTAGGTGGCCCTGCTTGACTAAATGAGCTCCAGAGGACCCTGCCAACCTCAAACTTTCTGTGACTCTCTGATTCCAAATAGTTCTTTTCAGATCAATGCTCACAGACTGGTAAATCCTGGTGTCAAACCAACACAGAAGAGCCCTTCCTCAGTAGGAATAATCTGACATTGTTCTGTTGACTTTAAAGTGTTATTGATTTACAATGGGTGAGGATTTGCCTCTGAAATACCTCACTTTATCCAGTATTATACAGTGCTACATGAAATAATAATAATGATGATGATAATGATAATAAATTTGTTCATTGATTTAGCTCTTTTTTCTTCTTGGGAGCCATTCTTAAGCAGAATGCTTCATAGAAATGTGTTTGCAGTTCACATTTTTTTGGTAAAATTAAGTATGAATATATTTCAGTCCCAGTCAGTCACAGTCTGTTAGAATGATACCTAACATACAAAAATTCTGTCTGTTTTCCTATACCAAATTAAATTTTTGCCGTTAGCTGCATGGATAATCAGTATATTTTAAAAAGTAAAAGAATTTCTAGTTGGAGGAATTACATCTTAATTTCCAGGAGAAGTTAGAATCCCAAGGAGACTTTTCCTTTTCCAGAAGATGCTGTCTTTGCTTACTTATGCAGACCATATGAGTCAATGTAGACTATGACAGACCGAAGAAGAGCTAAAATCTTAAGTTACTGGAAGCACTCTGTTTGGCTTTTTACATTCAGTTTGCTTCAGTCATACTTGCACAGAGCAAACACACTATGTGGAGGTACTGTGAAGGACAGTCACATATCCCAGCTCATTATCCAATTAATTGTCTCATGGTTTGGCTTCAGTAGTCCAATAGCACTGATTACAGTGTACAGTGTACAGCTGGAGATTACACAGACACAGTAGGTATATTCCTACATACCCTTTTTTTGAATGTATCGGCCTCCTTTTTTTTGTCAAGCACATTCTCACTGCCATCTCATCTGCTCTTGAGTTCATGACAGGTTTTTTTCCCCCACAAGCAGCTATTGCTTCTTATGTCATCTCTTAAAACATCACTTTTAAATACAAGCAAACCCTAAGCCCTCTATAGTCCCTCCCACACAGAGGCAGATTTTCACTTGGAATGAATCCTAAATTCTACAAGAGCTGTGTATGGAACACTGACTTTTTAATTTTAAAACTCTGCAGATCTCTAATATGAATATTAAAATCATCATTGCCCAAAAGGGATAGTATACTACTGCATCCACATTAGCTATAAATCTGGTTTTGCTAATCAGACCTTTACTCATACCTAAAAATCTCTAGCGCAAGTGAAGCGGTGCTTTGGACTTGAGCTATTCAACCTCTCATTATATGGTCTGGAGTTTGAAAATTGCTGAGAGCATAACGTTGGGGAGACACAGCTGCAGAGCACAAGCTCAATTTCGCACAGTTTAGCTATTGGCTATTTCAATCATTCTGAAGCTAATCAAATTGTTTGCTTACTTCATGTAGCTCAAGTGCTTTTTCCACAATCCAATGTTCTGATCTGAGTCATATTGAGTATCTCGGTAGTAGCAACTCCTGTTAATTGTTGTTCTGAAGACTAATCCTACACGCAAGACCAAATCAATGTTTTCGTTCCCATTGAAGGAATTTAATCAGCACTTCCACTCAGACAAGATAACAGATCATATGTTGCTCTTTCTAGTCCATCGCAATGCAAAATAAAACCACAAAATAGAATTTACAAAACCCCATTTTATTTTGCATTTCAACAGACTTGGAGAACATAAAACTTCAGTGATTATTTCAGATAGTTTTTATCTATTACTAGAAAACTTAGAGCCATTCAGCTCCAAAATCTGATTAACAGAAAGCATTTATCTCCATAAATTTGCTTCACAAATTCAAAAGAAAACAAAATGGATTTTCTTGACCTATTAACATTTTAATTACTATTACTCTGATTTCTGAAGTGTGATTGCAAGTATGTTAGTAGCCATTGTGGTACTGCAGCACTGAGGTGAAGAACATGATTAATCCTGTTTTATGCCTTCACATAAAATACTGTATGTATTGGAAGGCAACATCTTTACCAATTTGCATCAGTAGCAGCTAATGAGGACACAGACACTTCCAGACAAGCAAACTTTTCAAATGATGTTGTGATAAGCTACAAGTCTCTAGGAGGTGACATGAAAATGAAGTGATTAGTTATGTTCCATGCAACAGAAGACAGCTTTTCAGACAGTAATGGGAAGAATTGCTACCTATTTGCTGATATGTCCAAAGAGATTAAATGCTTTTTATGCTGATGTAGCATCTCAACCAACAGCAGCGCATTATTCTGTTACCATACTGGTCAACACAGTTCATGTGTGTGAGCAATGGCTATCGGAACTAATAGCATATAAAGAAATTGGATGTTACATTCTACTTCTCAACAGTGGCATTACTGCTAAGTGACTATCATGCGCCTCCATTACCAAATCCTCTCTTCATACTTTTATAGTAAGGTTGTAAAATTCACTTTGGCCTTTACTTGCTCTACAAGCTCCGTGCTGAGGACATAGACGGAAAATAAAGTTAGGCAACGCTTAGGTAGTCTGAGGATTAGAAAAATGGAAGCAAAAGGATTTTTGAGTTCTTCTGGCACCTAATAATGACTTGCTTTTTCCAGTGGTAATGTGATTGCATGACGTAGCGCTTTTAGGAATTGTGTCTAGATAGAAAAGCTAGATTTAGGGACTACAGAGCTGCACTGATAGATCAGTGCTCCACTCCCATCTACAAAAAACAGCCCTAGGATGTACTGTGGGAACTACAGGCAGGTGAGTCTACTTCAACATCTTGTAAACTGCTGAGTCTATAATTAAGACCTGGATAAAGACAATCTGTTGGAAAAGAGCCAACATGACTTCTGTAAATGGCAGTCCTGCCTCACCTGATGGAGTTCTTTAATGGCGACAATATAGAACCATAGAATCATAGAATC
>NW_009194658.1:26092-30794 GCF_000690835.1 Fulmarus glacialis | reverse complement strand
GTGGCTTCAAATTGTTGAATAGCTTTCTGGACCCCTGTAAAGCTTTTGTAACAGCCTGCTACAAGAGGTCTCAAGACTTAATTGTGTTCTGTTAAAAGTTATTCTTTCTTGCATCAAACCTGCCTTTTGCTGGTTTCCTCTGATGCTCCCTACTTTCTATATTGTTAGAGATTGTGACCTGTCCCTGTTCGCTCCATCATATGCATCCTGAAGTTTGTTTAGTCGTCCCTCCTGTGGAAGCCATCCCATACATTTGTTTACATGTTTTTTGTTCTGCAAACCTTTTCCTGGTTTGTGTGATTTCCTCTCAGATGTAGTAAATATTGTATTCAGTATCCAAGGTGTGGTCATTTTATTGGGTTAATATGGTAACATAATAACTATTGTGTCCTCCATTTCTTTTTTAATAGTTCGCTTTTTTTTTCCTTTACTGTTCTAGAGCATTATTACATTATTTTATCACTTTTCAAATTCTACATAATTAATGACTTTTCTCTTTAAGCAAGAGAGCAACATGTCCTCACTGAAAAAGCAATGGAGTAACTAAAAAAGCAATTAGTTTTGTAAGAGGTTTTCTACTTCCAGTACTGCCTTCAGATTATTTAGAATCTACTTGTCTCTAACTAATCAGAAGTTAGCTATTCCTGTATGACTTTTTTCTTCTTTTTTGAATATTGGCAGTCTGAAGATCACTTCTCACTGAATTGATCTCACTGTCACTTCACTGACCTGAAAATATCATCTTTACAGGCATATTTTTACAACCTTCATTAGTTTCTGTTCTTAATTCCATTACATTGGGGATTTTTCTATACCACAAGGTTTTCTTATTACATTTTTTTGATAACATTTTCTGGATTTTGTACAAGACCCCAATTTGAATGGTTCTGTTCTGCTGCATAAAGACTGATAGGAAAGAATTATTCCAGAAACCTTCTCTGTTTGTAAATTTTCACTTTAAGATTACCAGTTAAGTTCTTTTTTTTCCCCTTTTCTTTAGTTATAAAACATTCTAAAAATTCTTTTTTTGCTACATTAGGTCAAAATAGAAAAAAAATTAAATTCTGATTGTCCACTGGGCAGCTTGCCACCTGTCCAAAACTCAGACCAAATTTGTATATAGATTTACATGGGATTTTAATCAGATGTATGCATACAGTTACTATCCTAACCACATAGCAAAGTACATATAAAAGACTGCAATAATACATATATATATGAAATTTTACAGTGGAAGATAATAAAGAAACAAGGAAGTTAAAAGGCAAGATACAAAGGAGCTGAAAAAATAATCTTTGCTTTTTAACTTCTTAGTTTATTTTTACAGTACAGATATGTCTAATAGTTCACAAATAATTGAAATACACTCTATCTGCTCAAAAATGCTTGACATTTTTCAAGATCACTGTATTAACTAAAAGTTACGCAAATGTGCATGCAAGTTGTTCAGATTTTTTGATTATTGTTTTTGAAAGACAAATTAGAAGTGGGCAAGGAATAACTCTTTTCCATATCACTGTGAGAACTACAATTCATCTCCATCCCTTAGACATCCTAAATGATGATGGGCGAAATTGTTTCTTGAGCCTATTTCAAACTCCAAATACTGCACTTTTTTCTTCTACCTTTCTAGACAGAGAAATAATAATGCATTTTTTCTGTATCCATTATGGTGTGCCTTACACAGATATATATATTTATCTACAAAAAATGAACAGAACCAAGGAGGATATTCATGGGCCTGTCAGCATTATAAGCCTGCTGCTTATAAACTTGTGCTTCTTTACTATTATCTGCAAAGTATTTGTCAAAGTTACTTTTTCACTATCGTTTTCATGCTTCAGCTGAGATATGTTCCAAAATTTAGAAAATGAATAGAAAAGAGAAGATGTAGCATTCAAAGGTTCTCATAGTTCTTAGGTTCAAATCTAAGATGTCTGTTGGGGGGAGGATGTTTTGGGCATATATTCTTCCCCCAGACTTAAGATCTTTTAAGCCAAACAGCATCTCAGACCTGGACAATGCAAATGTATTCCTTTTGGAGGGACTTTCAGTGCTTCATTCTGAAGATGACACTGCCACTAGGGAACTTCTTTCCCTTCCTAGTACAGTGGCACTTGTCATAAAATTTCCCAAGTTATAGTTGTGCCAAACTGAAAAAATAAATGTTGAGCTAAGATTATTCGTATTTGTCTATTGTTTCTAAATTTCTAGGTTATAAGGAGGGAAGATTTAAGAAAACTTACAAGTTCTTACTAACACTAAAAAAGTTTTTCCACAGAAATTATTTAGGTATGCTCTGAATTTGTGTTAGTTTTGTGAACGTAACTCAATAAGTGTTAAAGATACATCAGTGTGGAGCTGTCGATGGTGCTTCTTTCACAATTTTCAGGGGAAAAAGATATTTCTCACATCAGGTTTAGGAATAATTAAATGCTATGTCTTCTTACTCAGAGTTAAACTAACTCATACACATACATATATTTATAACAAACAGCTGTCTAAATGTTTATATATCATTATATTACCCTCAATTTTCTATCTAATATAACTTGAAAGAGATGAGCTGCTTACTTTACCAAAATGACATGGCCATCCATTACTAGAATCTGACAGTGAATATTTCTAATACTCTTCTTGCACTATTTTATGAAGTTAATGGAATTATACTGGCACAAAATTGATCAAATCTAGCATCTACAGCACAACATATGAACAGAGTTCAGAACCGTATCATGAAAGGAATAGCTTTTTCAGTTTTATTTTTTGTGTTTCTTAAATTCAGCAAAAATAATGTGTGTGCCTCTAACTTCTACATATTCTGTGGTGCTGTGATTTACTTTCTAATGATCATGTGAATTCTGTATCTTCTATAAAATCCTGTTAAAGTTCCTAAAATCTAAGAGCATCTACCATGCAATTTTCTGAACCTGCTTTTGTTATTTCTCGTCCCAGTAGAATGATGCTCACTCTAAATCACCTGCTGTGATTCATAATTTTCAGGAAATAAAGAGAATACATTGAATCAGTTATGCCTGGTTTAACAACATAACAAGAAGCTGGATTCTGTTTCTGGTCACAGAAAAGCTTCATAGCATGTCAGTCCAATATTCTATTAATTTTTGTTGCCATAAATAGAAAGATAAACATCTTTTTTTTTTTTTTATTGTAACAATATTTTTGAAAAGTAGAGGTATTCAGGCATCTAAAGAATAATGTGACAGATTCGATCTTTGGAAGTAGGAAAAGATTTAGAGATATGGAAAAAAAAGGAATTGCAAAGCAACAGCCAGAAAGAGAATCTCAACAGTAGTAAAATTAATCTATCCAGACAAAAAAGAGAAAATACAGAATTTCTCTATTGGTACTGAAAGCAGTAATGTTCAAGATATAAGACTTTCTTTCACTGAAAGTCATAAATAAAATCACAGAGGATAGGAAATTAACCTCAATTACATATAATTTGAGCTACTAATATTCTATCTTAATATATAAATGCTTTTTTTTTTTTTTTTTTTTTACTTTTGAGCATAAATACACAATAAAACCACAGTTGTATATGCTCCAGCTTCTTAAAGGGTCAAATGGATGGATAGGTTTTTGTTCAAAGAAAGAGTCTTGGACTCAGCAGCAGTTTGTGCAACCTTTTGCGCAGAACAGGACAGAAGGTGGATATGGGAAACCACAGGCCAGTCAGCCTCACCTTGATCCCCGTGAAGGTAATGGAACAGCTAATCCTAGGAACCATTTCCAAGCATATTGAGGACAAGAAGATGACTGTAACCATGGATTTATAAAGGGGAAATTATGCCTGATCAACCTGATAGCCTTCTACAATGAAATGTCTATTTTTGTGGATGATGGGAGAGTGATGAATGTTGTTTATCTTGACATTAGCAACACTTTCAATGCTGACTCTCATAACAGACTCATAAACAATCTGATGCAGTACAGACTAAATAATTGAACAGTAAGGTGGACTGAAAATTAGCTGAACTGCCAAGCTAAAAGATTTGTGGTTAGTGAAATGAAGTCCAGCTGGAGGGCAGTCACTAGTGGTGTACCCCAGGGGTCAATACTGGGGCTAGTACTGTTTAACTTCATTAATCATCTGGATTATGTGACAGAGCGCACCTTCAGCAAGTTTGCAGATGATACAAAACAGGGAAGAGTCATTAATAGACCAGGTAGTTGTGCTGTCATTCAGAGAGACCTCAAGAAGATGGAGAAATGGGCAGACAGTAACCTCATAAAGTTCAAATGGAAAAGCCAAATCCTGCACTTGGGTAGGAACAATCCCTTGCACTAGGGCAGACTTGGGGCCCCGACTGGCTGGAAAGCAGTTTTGCAGAAAGGGAGCTGGGGGTCCTGTTGGACAACAAGCTGACCATGAGTCAGCAATGCACCCTCAAGGAAACGAAGACCAACAACATTAGAATGAGCATGGCCAGCAAATTGAGGGATGTGATCCTTTCCCTCTACTCAGCACTAATGAGACCACATCAGGAATGCTGGGTTCAGTTCTGGCAGCCAGTATAAGAAAGACATGGACATACTGGAGGGACTCTACAAAGGGTCACGAAAATGATTGAGGACTTCATTACTTCATTACTGTGAATCTGCCTTAAGAGATTATTCAAGCAGTGTGTATTGGCTGGTTCCAAAAGGGATTATCTGAATTGCTAGGCCAATAAGAGCTGGG
>NW_009194658.1:0-26075 GCF_000690835.1 Fulmarus glacialis | reverse complement strand
AGGAATGTATCCTCAAACATTCTTGATAGAAAGGTTCTGTATGCTGGAGAAGTTCCAGAAAAATAGACAGTAGAAACACAGCCAGCTTATGTCCTGGCACCGTCACAATCAGAGACACTAAAATTAGACTTTTCAAAAGAGTTTGTAGGTAATAACTCAACTTGTCCTGAACTGTATTGAGAATTAGGTACATTATGAATGTAATTGAGATGTGGAAAACTTCAGGCATCTTTTCTTACTGAAAAAATCAGAAAACACATATTATTTTTTTTTTCCAATATGAAACCAAAACTATGAATGGTATTTGGCAAATACCAATTTGTTATTCTAACACATTGGTAAATAAATAAAGCATTGTTACAAAAAAAAACAGACAAGGAAAAAAAAGAAGAGTGCTCTATCTCTTATATAATTGTGTTTTACCTATTGTCTTTAACTGCTTTACTCTTTGTCTGCTTTTGTCTTTGTCTGCTTTACTGGCATTTAGGGATCAGTGCTTTCCCCCTGCTGTTTGCATACTTAAGATAATTTTTTACTGGTCCTGAGAGCACTTGTACTATTTTATCAGACATGGTAGGTCCTAAGATAATGAAACCTTCACATCACCAGATTACCATCACCATTTTTTGCTTTTCATTTCAGCTCCCACATGATTTCAGCAGTCAAAACCTTACAAACCACAGACCTAGAGGTTAGTGCTTTGTGATATTTGAAAGCTGAGGTTCAAACTTCCAGTTAGATAATTTTCTAGCTGCACGCTATCTTTAACAGCTTGTGAGATAGTAGCTACTATCATGTCAGAATTTGAAGCTGGGAGGAATGGAAGGGAGCAGAATAAAGAACTGTAATATGCACATTCACATTCTATCTCTCAGCCTTACAAGTTTTAAAAGAAATGCTTTCACTGTTGCAAAGCTCATAATCACAGCACAGCAGTGGTGCACGGTATTTGTTTCTACTCCAGCCGGTTCAAAAGATATCAGACACTGGTGCACGGTATTTGTTTCTACTCCAGCCAGTTCAAAAGATATCAGACTTTAATACTGTCAAAGATGAGCAGTGTTTTGGGCAATCATAGAATCATAGAATCATTAAGGTTGGAAAAGACCTCTAAGATCATCAAGTCCAACCGTTAACCCAACACCACCATGCTCACTAAACCATGTCCCTAAGCGCCTCATCTACACGTCTTTTAAATACTTCCAGGGATGGTGACTCTACCACTTCCCTGGGCAGCCTCTTCCAAGGCCTGACCACTCTTTCAGTGAAGAAGTTTTTCCTAATGTCCAGTCTAAACCTCCCTTGGTGCAACTTGAGGCCATTTCCTCTCGTCCTATCGCTAGTTACTTGGCAGAAGAGACCAACCCCCACCTCACTACAACTTCCTTTCAGGTAGGTTGGTCTAAGAGACCAACACTCACCTCGCTACAACTTCCTTTCAGGTAGGTTGGTCCAATGGTCCAAGGCAGAACATGGTATATGGCAGAACTCTCCAGTGCTTCCCAGAACTCTCATATAATTTTCATTCAATAACTATAACTAGGAGGCCTAATACTGAATGATACTGCAGAATAGTAAGTATTTTTTTCAGGAATTAAATGGTTTATTTTGTTACGTGTACATGTTTTTTTCCTTATTTTCAAGAGAACTTCATTTTCAGTTTAAATATTAGTGTAGTGTAGTGTTTTCAGTGTGGAAAAAACAGTACATAACAAAGAACATACCTGACATGATTCTGAAGATAGCCCACTTAGTTTCAAGGCAAATTTGGATGGAGAATAGGAAGTGGATGGGGGGGGGGAGGTGGGGGAGGAAAGTCAATGTCTGCTACAGAGTTGAATACCTTTCATACCTGGAAGAAGTAAGAGGAAAGTAATGAAGATGCACGTTGAGCAACTGTTAAAAGTTAAGAATTCTGAAAGGGTAAATGGAACTAAATTGAAGCTGGCAACCATGTAATTACTGGAAGGGAAATTATCATGCTTTTATTGGTCTGGAGATTATGTAGGTGAAAATATTACTGTAGAAAGTGAATCTTATTGTATAAAAAAGGAATGAGAAAAGAGCTTGTGCCAGGTGTACTTTCTTATCCTTTTTTCAGCTATTAAAAAAAATGCCCACAAAAAGCCTTCCATGCAAATCACACTTCTTAAAACAGAAAGGAGTGTATATATTATTGATAACAACTTCTCTGTAGGACTAGAAGAACTGTTCTTGTGTTCAGAAATCAGAATGCATTTTGTAAAGAAATATTAAAGCACATTACACAAGTCAGTCTTACACTATCTACTTATAAGTCTTAAAACAGCCACTTATAGTATCTACTTTCCCAGGTAGAATTTAGATTGTTTTCTTTAACAATAAATAAGTCAGTTAGCTAATGGTTCATGGATTGTTGGATTTTTTTTTCTCTAATTTAATCTGACCATATAAAAAAGAAACCATATTGATTGTATTGTGTTGATCACTGTTCGATATTTCTGACATTTCTTTTTCAACTTTTGCTTTTAAATGTATTTAAATTTTGAGTGCTTGCAATACGAATGTCAAACACAACAATTTGCAGAGAATAATGGTAAAAAAATCCCTGTATTTAGCCTTAATGTATGCTTAGCAATAGCAAAAAAGTTGAAGTATACTTTGTATTCAAATATAAGGACATTTTCTGTCCTCTTATTGTAATATGCAAGGAATTACATATTTATTAGCACAATTACATGAGACTGATAAATAGTGATGGACATAGGAAAAAAAGCATTTTCAAGCAAGGTGTGAAAAGTGTACTTTTTTCTGCATTCTTCCACTGTAAAAGCAGATGATATGGATATTCTGGTTCATTCCAGTAGGTTCAGAGTATTCTAAAAACTAAAGCTAGAAAAGTCAGAAGGTTACTGTCAGTTCCCTAAAACCTAAAATTATTTATTTCTTGTGTCCA
Organism: Fulmarus glacialis; assembly: GCF_000690835.1. Taxonomy (NCBI): domain Eukaryota; kingdom Metazoa; phylum Chordata; class Aves; order Procellariiformes; family Procellariidae; genus Fulmarus; species Fulmarus glacialis. The sequence goes on along the minus strand of NW_009194658.1, from coordinate 23,140 downwards.
TTTTTTGTGGGAGAGTGGACAGATTTTTTCTTCTGTCATGTAGTTGAAAGGAAACATTTTCTTCAGAAAAGTAATTTTATTTGGGCATGCCATAACCTGGTATGATCAGATTCTAAAATAATTAGAAATGAAGGAAGATGTTAATATGCAAAGTCAACTGAGCAAAAATATGGGATTATCTGAGAATTAAGGAAAAAATATTTAAGAAAACAATTTTAAGACCTTTTTAAAGGTCATTTTAATTCTTACTATGTGCCAGAACGGTGAAATTGTTATGTTGTAAATGGGAATGATTCTTCTTTTGGAAAACCTTGCTGTTAGCTAGACCTGAATTTATGAATGGGTGTTTGAAGGAGTCCTTCTCTGTTAGGTACCCAGTGCTTAATGTTCATCCTTTGCCATTCTTAAAGTATTTAAAGTGGGTGACTTACTCAAACTATTTAATCTCCAGAAATATTAATTTCAGGTTCTGATCTGTACGACTACAGTGATTCAGTTGCAGAGTGTTGTTTCTAGTTTGCAGTAGCAAAAGTTTGATCAAAATTGCCATTTTTGTCATATTCCACCCTAAGGAAAATATTAAATGTAATTGTTTAGTAAATTTCAGTGGTAGCTATTGTAATACACTGTACCCAGAAATGTACTAGGGAAATTCATTCTGAGACGAATTTTAAAGTTAAAAGGGGATATATTAGTACGGCGAAACACAAACCTTTTCTTATAAGGAAAATCAAATCATAATTTTGCATGAGTTCCAAAAAAGTAAAAATAATTGAATGAGAAATACAGAAAAACATGAGTCCGTGTCTTGTGGCTCTCAGAGGAAACACAACATTTAAAGAAAAAGTCATACTATTTGAGAGCACATACAGTATTTTTAGAGATTGGAATTGCATGGTGGATGAGTTTACACAGCGTCTAAGAAATTTCTTCCTTGTAAAGGTATGAAACCTAATTCAATATCCATATGTTCACTCATGGTCTGTAACAGTCCCCTAATGCTAAATGGCAAATGTATTTTAATTAAATCAGAAGCTGACATAAATCTATGTTAATATAATTTGGGCAGAAACCTGTAATTCCACTCAGCATATTAATTATTTTAGGCATTAATAAATGTCTAAAATTGAGGTATAGTTTATACCAGTGAAGATACTACCTTAAGCTTGTAATGATTTTCCTTCTTCATTCTGATTTGGTTTCATACCAGAGATCCCTTCCTTCTCCATCCACGCTTGGAAATAAACTATGCATGGTTTTTCAATTAGTACTGCATAGCGCCCCTGTCACAGGTGAGACAGTAAATGGCAAATCCTAGTGGATCTGGACTGATGCTTATTATTTATTATTGTTAAATGAACTCTCACCGTTTATCTTTTAAAATTAAATATTCAGGATATTAGTTATCTGGTCTAATCAGTTATTTGATCTAAACATTTCTGATGCAAGCATTTAAGAAGTTGGTGGGTTTTTTTATTTTCACTCTAATTACATTTTCTATATCTGTTGTGGTTTAACCCCGCAGGCAGCCAAACACCACACAGCCGCTCGCTCACTCCTGCCCCCGCAGTGGGATGGGGGAGAGAATCGGAAAAAAAAATTAAAATTCGTGGGTTGAGATAAAGACAGTTTAATAGAACAGAAAAGGAAGGGAAAATAGTAACAACAACAACAAGAACAACAAGAACAACAACGATAGAATATACAAAATGAGTAATGCACAGTGAAATTGCTCACCACCCACCAAGTAATGCCCAAAACAGCGATTGGTACTTCCTGGGCCATGCCTCCTATTTATATACTGAGCACAACATCATATGGTATGGCATACCCCATTGGTCAGTTGGGTTAGCTGTCCTGGCTGCGCTCTCTCCCAGCTTCTTGTGCACCTGGCAGAGCATGGGAAGCTGAAAAGTCCTTGACTAGCAAGGTACTTAGCAACAACTGAAAACATCAGTGTGTTATCAACATTCTTCTCATACTAAATCCAAAACACAGCACTAGGAAGAAATTTAACTCTATCCCAGCCGAAACTCATATCAATATCAAACTCATGAAACAGTATATGAATCTTTTAGGAAGGCAGATAAAATAATTAACAATATTCCTTTGAGACGAGAACTATTTTTTTTTTTCCATAAGGAGTCCTGAAATCAAATAGGAACCTTGGTAGGATTGAGCTAGTGTGGGAAAGTTCAGCTCTTCTAGGAGGCACACGGAATCAGTAAATACCAGAGAGAGAGACAATGTGTCTTACCAGTAATTTGCATCTTGTTTTGGGGAATCCTGAGATTCCTTAATCTTCTTTAGGTTTTCGAGAATAAATATCCATGAAGGAGAAAAATCTTTCAGTCATCTTGGTTTCCCTCTCTTCTCCACATGTACAGGTGGACATTTATCACTACATAGTCACCTTATATTTCTTATTATATTTTCTTTAACACTGCTATATTAGTCCTTTACTATTTTGCCTCTAATCAACACTCCTGAGAGATACCCACATCTGTCCTTGGGAAGTCTTCATTGATTAAAACCAACAACAACCTTGTAATGTCTCTCTGTAGCATCATTACAGCAAACTGTGTGAGGAATAAAATAAGAAGACAATAATAATTTAAGTATCGTGTAGCTACCTTAAAATAATTCTATCTAGCTCTTCCATTTAATTAAGGTTTCAAAAAAATCCTACCTTACGTTAACACTTACAGTGCACTTGCAGTAAAAAAAAGATTAATTTTAAGCAGCAATGAAGAATTTTAAAATATTCTGCAGAGAAGTGCACACACAAACTATATTAATTGAGCTCTAAATTAGTGATGCTAAACAACAAAAGCAAGGAAATGCACAGTGAAGCAGGAAATATACCATATGTTATTGTATACCTGGGCACAATGGGGACACTATCTTAATGGCTTTCTTAATGTTTCTGTTGTACAAGATATTGGTGGACATATGGTATGCTGCCTTTTTATATGCCTGTGCATTTTCATGATTTTGTTAGTTGACTTTGATAGCATTTTCTATTTGTCTGCTGTTATGAAAAGGGCTTTAAAATGTTTTGCTCATTTATCTGGAGTTCAAAACCCATGCATTTTATTTTGCTTATTCATTTGAACTCCAATTTTTCTTTTTTTTTTTTTTTTTTCCCTAGAGCATTTGCATATTACTTTGATTGTTAGGCTTTCCACAGTTTTAGTCCCTGTCTGGCAATAATTTGGAACGCAGTTGTGTAGTCCTTCCATGTACAGAGGGATTTTGACTCACTCTCAGTGCTTGCCGAACAGACAGCTAAAGCAACAGCAGCAGCTGCAGAGCTGACCGGGCTTTGCACGACCAGAATGGGCACTCGTGCAATCGGCTGCTTCCCTGTCTGCCCTGAGGAACCTCAACACGCTCCAGTTAGAAGCAGACATGGTTCCCGTTTCACCTGGCTCCCTAGTGCCCTTCCACCACGTGGCTGAGGGACACCACAGAACAACTTCTTGCTCCAACCCTTCCCAGATGCCAGGTGTTGTCAAGGTTGCTGGTGCAGACTAATAATGGGACTAACAATTTTTTTATGGCACAAACTCCATAAATGTTCACATTTAAATAGGCTATTCATTACTGCTGTCACATGGAATACATACATTGAAGTCACAAAAGTGCAGAACTACTCAGGGGAATTATCACAGAATCATGGAATTATTTAGGTTGGAAAAGACCTTTAAGATCATCGAGTCTAACCGTAAACCTAACACTGCCAAGTCCACCACTATCTCTTGTAAACAGAGAAGAGCAATTGAGCCAAACCCTTTCGACATATATGTAATATACTCCAGTTATACCTTGATAAAAATTCCCTTACATAAAGCAGTGATTTCAGGGGTTCTTGCAGGAGGTGTTTGAAGACTGCTACAAACCAGCATGGAAATGAAAGGAAGTTGTTGTACATTAGCTTGTCAATAGGCACTCTTAAGTTTTGTGATTCATTACAGTTTGGGACTAGTCTTTTACATAAGATTGTCTATATGCTAGTGATTTCTGGCAAGCGTGTATGGATTTGCATGAACATTTGAAGCTTACCATTCTATGTATTCATGTACTGGTTTTAGTAGTAGCTCATTATATGTGTAACTGCATTAATTTGATTATGAAATAGAAGTCAGAATGAAACTCTTTTACTGTTTTATGGATATTAGATAAACTAACATTACATCTAGAACCACTGGATTAGGTGTTTCTAAAATGTTTAAGTAAGAAATATTTTAAAAACAAGTAACTTGATTTGTCTTGAAAATGTACAGTGTCTATTCCTAAGGGAACAAGATGTAATTTAAGCCCATACCCATCAGTTATGGCTAATATTTTTCAGATACTTTTACTCTCTTTTCTTTAAATTTAATTTTAAAATATTTCACTTGCTAGTTTTAAGGATTTTTTTTTTAGTTTATATTAATATTTTTTAGATTAGCAAAATTAATGGAAAAGGAAAGAACTATGAGTGATATTGCACTTATATATTCACATAAGTATTTTTAATAACAAGGAGTTGTTGATAGAACTTATCTAGAATTTTTAACAAGGCAAAGTTACTATTGGAAATCATTAAATTAATTAAAAAGGAAACAGCCATCTGTTTCAAAAAATTTCCAGTGAAATTCAGTAACAACAACTAAGTTTCACATCAGTTTTATATATCCAGCAGGGTGAAAAATTTGCCAGCTTATTGATTCTTACTGGTGTAGGTCTTGGCAATCGGTCTGTATCTGGAATGTGGGCATGTTCATCGGCAGACAGAAGCGTCATGGGGTCTGTGATCCTGTAAGCAATCACATTGCTATGCTAGCTCAAAGGCTTTTACACTCTGTCAGCTTACTTACCCCAGGGTGATTTTGATATGCAATGCTGGGTTTTTCTAAGAACATAATGGGCTAACTTCTTTTCTAAATAATAGACGTATTAGATTAGATGTTTATGTATAATGGCATGACTAACCCATTCACACTGCCAGGAACTGAGTTACAGCTATGAAGAAGTAACTGGGGACCATGGTGTTGTTCCACAGTTTGCTAAAAACCCTCAGGTTCCTTGACTTGTTGTTCAGACATTTTCACACGACTTTTAGGTTCCCAGAGTCAAGACTAAACCAATGGGTTTGTGAATTCCTTTCTCTGAAAACCTATTCAAGATATATAAAAATGACAAGAAATACAGGAGTTGCACTTCCAGGATTTATTCACTCTTACATGCACTTTTCTTGGGTCAGTTTGTAGTGTGGCTGCTTTGGGCAGTACTTGAGCTCATAAATCTTGATAAACCTGTGTTGTTCTGTGCAGAGCTACTGAGTGCCTGTTCACTGTGCTCTGAATTCTGAAGAGCATAATAGTTTGTTTCTGGTGCCCAACTTGAGTGGATGTTCTTGTTCTGCTGCACGTTGCTATTGAAAATGTGAGTTATCAAATCAAGGTTTATAAAAACTAATATATATTTTTAGAATTATTATGGTTTGATTATAATATTTATGATGATTACGTTTTTTGTAAATAATCTCTCCATATTGCCATTAATGCAATATGAAGACATGCTGGACTAGTGGCTAGAATTCTGTCAAATGAGAGATTTGAGATATCTTTGATCTTTTTCACTATTCTCCACTTTCCCTTCTTCCAATAAAAAGACTCATGAGTTATACGTAAGTACTTTAAATATATCTTGAGTAGCAATAGTGCCGCCGTTCAGAACTGTCAATGAGTTCAGAACTGTCAATGGCTCCTAGTCATCAAAAATGAAGGAAGCAAGTGTAGCCTGCTTCTCACTGTGAAAGACAATTCCAAGTAATTGCTCTGAAATCCTATACTTTTTTCTTCTTTATTGAGGAATCAGTTGAAAAAATATCCAATACGTACTATAAAGTTAACAATACTGAAAGATTGTCTCATTTAAATTCTACTGTCTCCTACCAAAACTTTTTTCTTAGAAGAAATCTGATCTGTAATTGTTTTAAACTTGAACTGGCTTTTCTGATTAGTGTTGTGGTCACACTTTTTTAAAAATTTCATTTCAGAGTAAAGAGACAGAAGAAAGCAAACTCAGGATTTGGGACCAGACAAAGTTCCTTGTATGTTGCTGGAGATTCTACCAAGACTGTGAGTGAAGATGCGGGAGATCATCAGACAGCCTTGTAGCAACAAGGCTAACAGTAAAAAGGAGGGACAAAGAACTTACACTCTTCATAAAGACTTACAAGAAAATTTCATTGAAAAAGTGCATGTCAGACATATATAGGAACATTGTATGCATTTTTTCTATGTATTCCAGATTTTTCGATAAGAACCAAGGAAAATACGCTAGTGTCCGTGTGTACCAACTTAGAATTTTTGTTGGCAGTTGTCTGTCTTTCCTTTACAGTTGTCTTAATTGCTCTCTTCTAAAGCAAAAGGTGCACTTTAATTAACATGGCCCATAGTTTATCTTTGGGAAAAAATACTTTAGAATGTAAATGCCATAGGAGAGAGGTTCACTTTCAGACCTGGGAAGACAATGAGTCTGAAATAGAAGTCAATGGTTTGTTTCTTGCTATAATCTTGTCTTTTTTTTCATACAGCAATGGGCAAATAACTCTGTTTCTCTGCTTCCCCAGTTCTATCAGGTGACATGTGTATTACACCTTTCTTTCATTTAAAAAAAAGCGTATTTAAAGAGAAGTTCTTTTATTTAAAATACCTAAATATTATCACTCATACATTTAGTTTAAAAAAGTACTGCTTCTTTTTGTGTTTCTTATACTGAAGACATAATAGGACTATATAGAAATAATGCATCTCAAGTTTATCTTATCACATTTCTGTTTAAATTTGAGTTTCTTATTTGTCCATGTAAAAATTATAAATATCACATAGGAAGTAACATGAATATATTAAGATAAACCACAAAAGCAGGTTTTGAGAATTTTAGAAAACTCATGCATTATAAAAATACCAGCAACTTTCAGCCATCAAGTCAGACACAAATTATAATGGGTTGCTCTTTGCCATATGCAGTTGTTAATGAGTATATGCAGATTCTGTTTCACAGAGATTCTGTGAATTTGCTCTAGTTGCTCAGCAATATGTTTGTTTCATACCTTATATACCTATAAACTGAAAGCTTCTAAGAGATTTCTAGTTGTATTTAAATCCAACAATATTTCTCTTGCCCCTAATATAGTGCATTCTCCTTTTAAGTCTGCTGTAGAAGATTGTGTGATCTCCTCTTGATTTCTCTTGTAATTTACCTAAGACCATACAAAAAGAAACAATTATTTTCACAATTAGTAACTGTGCTGTAGAAGGTTTTGTGAAGACAGTGTGTGTATAGTTAAAATTTGCTTACATTCAAGTGCAGGTTGGTCAAGTTCATGAATAAAAAACATTAAAGATTATTAATTACGTAGGAATCATATTTTGCCCAGGAATTCCCTGAGCTGCAAATGGCTGGAGGCTGGGATCAGCCATCAGGTTTTACCTGTTCTTATGGCCCTTCCTGAGCACCGTCTTTTGGCCACTGCTGGAGATGGGATGCTAAAATAGAAGGATCTGTGTTTTGACTGCCTTCTTATGTTTTTAACCTTCTTTCTCTTTACAAATGCTGACCTAATCCCAGCCATTACCTCTCAGGACACACTAAGGGATATATGATGAAAGGATACTGTTTTTCTCGGTTGCCAGTAGCTGATACATAAGTTCAATTAACAAGGTACAGAGATACTGTGAGACAATTTATTTTGAAATGAAGTTTAAACATTTTTAAACTGATAAAAATTTACAATAAAATAAGATTCATAATAGTTACTTTTTTTTTTTTCCCCCAGTCCAAACTTCCTCTCTTTCTTAGCTTACTGGTTCAAGGTTTTATATTAAACAAAAGAGCTCTGGTCTTGTTCTATGCATTGTGAAATGACACACTGACTTTTTCTAAAACTCCATCTGCTTTTCCTATGCCAGCATCCTCATGACACCCCAGTGTGCAACATAGCCATATTGAAAATGTCAATGTGCACAATAGAAATGGAAAGTTCATAATTATTGATTTTCAAATGCTGTAACAGCCATATATGCTTCTATGGTTACACTGAAGCACTTGAAAATACAGTAATGCCACGCAACAGTTTACTGATAAAAGCTTGTATTGTTTACATAAGCTTTAGAGACAAGCTCTTTTTTTTTTTTTTTTCCTCTGACAAGTCATTAGAAATATGGGTCTTTTAGAGATAAAGACCTGGGGTTTCAGCTATTGGGCAAAATGTCTTTAGGCTCCAGGGTCTCTTTTCAGCCCACAGTAATATGTGTGGCTAAAAATCAAGTTGAATAATCTTATGAGTTACTGGGGGAACTAGGATTCTGTCTTTCCCCCTCTTTATCTCCCCCTCTTTATTTGTAAGAAAAACAAATAGTGTTTAATTGGTGCTGGAGAACATTTCTGTGCTAACAGCTTGGTAGTGTAAAATGGATATTGATGGAAACAAACAGCTAGAAGCTAGTTTCTACCGCTCTGTCTAGCTCTACCATACAAACCATACAGTGTTCACTGTATTATAATACCCTGCAGGTGTGATATACCTGGCTAGTCCAAAGGTCATGGTGGTGATAAACAGATCATCAGATGATGCTCATTTTAAAATTTATATTTCAGAATATCAGTACAGTATCTTTTATTTCTCGTGGGGAAATCACAGTTTCTTAAGGGGTAGTTAATATTCACATTTATCCCACAGACTTCTTTGTAATCACTTTATTGATCATATTTTACTTTCAAATGCCTCCTTCTTAGTACTGCTATTTAAGTTTTGTTGCTTGAATGTGATAGATCACACAAGATGCTTTCATTTTTTGTAATTTCTCCCTATTCCCTAGGTAAGAAAAAACTCAGCTACTTCCATTAAGTACATAAAGTATTTATTTCAGCAACTATGTACACAGAGAACTTCTGAGGTCTTTGTGAAGAAGTAAACCCTTAAATTAGTCCCTTGAAAGTAAGCCAAAATAAGATGACACATGATTGCCCTGACTGCAAGTCGAGAATGTCAGAAAATGTTAATTTATCAACTTTTCATCATAATACTAGAATGGCTCATGATCTTGAATATACATATTTGCTACATACCAGTATTCCTATCCATTCCTCTTCGTATTTTACTAGTGGGCAGTGAACACACACAGATTTGTGCAGAAAAAGTGACTCGCTCAAGGTCACTGAGGATAAATATGGGAAAGTCAGGAAAACTCCTAACCCTAAAACTGGTTGCAAACCACTGAGCTGTTCATCTCTTGAGATGAGTGGGGCCTAAAAAAGTGGGTTGCCTGTAGAAAAAATTCACAAAATCTAGCATTTCTTGTTTTCCTTTTTAAGATGATAAATAGCATGGATGTTTTATGTGGATCAGTTTTACAAATTCATTATAAACACAGTAAAAGAAAGACCTATAAATAATTTTCACAAATGGCAAGTTCCATTAAACCTTGTTTAATACCATAAATGTGTGTATTATTTAATATTGGTACAAAAGCAGAAAGATAAGAAAGAATGATCTATGTGGTCTGGTGGTCATCTAGTAGTTGATAGGGATATTGTGGTTAACACTGTGTTATACTTCTTCCTAAATAAAGCACTACTTTTCTGAGAGGTGTCTCGATCTCCCTCTACAGTACTTTTGTAAACACTTTTCAAGATACATGCCAAACCAATGTGTTCTTATTCCACTGTTCATTGAAAACCAGTAGAGAATAGCTATGAAGAGCATATGACCAGTCCTGAGCTTTGCCTCCAGTAGGGTGGGAGCTATCAGAGTTTAATTAAAATTGGTGACTTTTTACTCACAAACCTCTACCCTTTCATTCCCCAAGCCCTGCTGTCTCCATGACTTCCATCCCTAAATCCTACCACAATTGAAGGGTTATCTCAGAGTAACCCAAGTCTGTTTTCCTCACTTTAAGGGGAAAAAATCCTCTAAATTAAATACTAAATTAAAAATATGCCAGTAAGCAACTGGCGTATTTTTTTTTCTCAGGAACTATAAAGATTCTTGGATGCCTTTTACCATTATAGATCTTTTATCACATGACTTCAGGAAGAAGGCAACTGATTTTATTCAATTGAAATCAAAAAGGTATATTCATATATTTGTACAATCTGAATCAAAATGATCTAAAAATCAAACACTGATTTCAAGGGATATTCTCAATATGTTCAACAAATATAAGTATGTTAGACTGCAAATGTGACTCAGTTGCCTGGTTTAATCATGAATAGAATATTTTCCATGCAATGCCATTTCAGGAGCCAATTGATCGTAATTAGAAAAGGACCATGAATGACTGCTTATGCTAAGATTGGATAAAATAATTCTTAAGGTTATTAACATTTGAAAGGAAGAAAATGCAGATAAGAAAAGCACAAACAAAGCCATGCTACTTATCATTTAAGCTTTGGGTTTTTTCTTTGTAAGAGAGTTTAAAATGAAGAAGTATTAGCATACCATCAATCAGTGAACACATCAGAAGATAAAAGGGGATTTGCTAATCTCATTAACTCAACAAAATGCTATTGTATACATACAATAGACTATATTTCTGTTAATAAATGAACACTTTTCTTCCAGTCAGATAATCAATAAAATACAAATGGATTCAACAGCCAATGTTCTACATAGCTTCTCATTACACATTGCACTACTTTATTGGTATCCACAAACAGAATTTAAGAGGCACAGCTTTGAGAGTTTTGAAATGGCAGCATACTTTTGAAGGCCACTGTAGTTGTTCCCAAATGTCCTGTTGGCATTGATTAGAGCTCAATGAAATCATGGAAGTCTCTGTCTCTGTCTCTCTCTCTTTCTCTCAAAAAAAATTTAAAAAAAAAAAAAAAAAAAGTGTGGAGTAGTTAGTGCAATGGTAATTCTCTAAGAAAACAAATCAGAAAAAGGAAGAATCTCAAACTTTGAGGTGTCTGCCCTTAAAAGAAAAAACAAAGAAACACAGTATCTTTAATGTCTTTTGATGTATCTTAGATGTGTATTTTGAAACAACCACCTTTAAAACAACAGGAAAAAATTAATCCCAAAAGTTTTTTAACATAAGAATAAATTTATGATTAATCACATATTTTGTTCTTTCCTTGCTGTACATCTTCATCTTATTTTGCTCTTATTATGTATTGTCAGATATATTGTTAAAAATCATATTGAGTAGAATAGGAAGTTTAAAGGCTTTTACTACATTTAATGGAACAATAATTTGTTTTCCAACTTAAATGCCTTATGAAAGCTTACATGTAATTAGGTATAAATAATCATTGTTTAGATTCTCTTTTTGCAGTTTCGTGGTGGGTTCACCACGGCTGGCTGCCAGGTGCCCACCAAGCCAATCTCACTTCCCCTCTAGAGGAGAGGGGGAGAAAATAAGATGAAAAACTTGAGAATCAAGATAAGGACCGGGAGATTGCTTACCGATTACTGTCATGGGCAAAACAGATTCAACTTGGGGAAGTTTAATTTATTGCCAATTAATAACAGAGTAGAATAGTGAGAAATAAAAAACAAAACTAAAAACCCCTTCCCGCCCCTCCCTTCTTCCCAGGCTCAACTTCAGTCCTGACTCCTCTACCTCCTCCCTTCAAGCAGTACAGGGGGATGGGGAATGGGGGTTGTGGCCAGTCCTTAACAGCTCCTCCCTACCGTCCCTTCCTCATCATATTGCTCCCCTGCTGCAGCATGGGGTCCCTCCCATGGGATACAGTACTTCATGAACTGCTTCAGCGTGGGTGCTTCCCACGGGGCACAGTCCTTCAAGAACAGACTGCTCCAGAGTGGATTCCCCACAGGCTGCAGCTTCTGCCGGAAAACCTGCTCCTGCATGGGCTCCTCTTCACGGGCCGCAGGTCCTGCCAGGAGCCTGCTCCTGTGTGGGCTCTTCATGGCTTGCAGCTTCCTTCAGGGCATGTCTACCTGCTACGGCATGGGGTCCTCCATGGGCTGCAGTGTGGACATCTGTTCCACCGTGGCCCTCCATGGGCTGCAGGGGGACAGCTTGCTTCACTACGGTACTCTCCAGTGGCTGCAGGGGAACTTCTGCTCCAGCACCTGGAGCACCTCCTCCCCTCCTTCTTCTCTGGCCTTGGTGTCTGCAGGGCTGTTTTTCCCACATTTTTCTCACCCCTCTCTCTCACAGCTGCTGTGCAGTATTTTTACCCTTTCTTAAATACATTGTCACAGGGGAGTCACCAATGTCGCTGATGGGCTTAGCTTTGGCCAGCGGCAGGTCCTTTTGGAGTCTGGAACGGGCTCTGTCTGACATGGGGGCAGCTCCTGGTGTCTTCTTACAGAAGCCACCCCTGCAGCCCCCTCTTCATTACCAAAACCTTGCAACATAAACCCAATACAAATGTCTTTATTCCAATAATAAAACATTTATTTCTGGAGTAATTTGAACAGTGGATAAAACATAAGTTGGAGTCAACTTACCCCATTGTCTTAATTAAACAGATTTGTGCTACTATTATTCAATTGTTCTGATCTCTTGTAAACCATTGTATCAATTCTTTTTGAGCTACATGAATTATCCAACACAAACCTGGCTGTGCTGCAGTGTAGTGAATGGTTCCAAAGTGGTCAAAATTAGTATACTTTTCTATGGTTGATAAGAGCTGTTTCCAATACTGGCATTCATTACTCTAATTAGCAATGAAAAGTCAAGAGTACAAGAATGACACAACTTGATCAACAACTATAGAAAAAGCTTACCTAGTTTATTACTAATAAATTACAATTGTTTCCTAAAAAACATACTGTAGGTTTCTGTTCTGTTAATAAAAATACAGCCACTTTGTGTAACTTTTGAGTTACCGCGTATAGGTTGAAGGAAAGGTTATATTATGTGATAGGTTACTTTTTCTAGAGCTTCAGAACTTTCCAGCACTTTCCTTCAACCCTGACATAGGTATGCGAGATAAAATCTTACGTTTTTCTCTGCACTTACATAACTGCAAATATTCTCTAATGAAAGATATGTCTAATGCTTAAGAAATATGTATTTTATTCAAAGTGGAATAGATCCAGAAAGAGCAGTTGAGGAAAACTCTTTTTATAATGCTATTATCTGGGTAAGTATTGCTTGGTAGCTGTAAGATAAAGTCAATCCACTAAAAAGTAAAAAAATCCGCTTGAAGAGAGCTAGAACCAGTTTTCTTCTTGTGTTTTGGTTTTTTGTTTGTTTGTCTTGCTAAAGTTGATTACTTTAACTGCTGAGATTTGAAATAAAAGTAACTATGATTTATGAACCTTACCTTTCATTTGTTTTTCTTTCTTTTAAGTGTCTCAAACTGCTGAGCTTTAGGATGAACAGAAAATATCATGTTCAATAACAATATGATTTGATTTTTTTCAATTTTTCTTTCTTGTAAAGAAAGGGTACTTTTTTTCTTTTTTTCCACTTTGAAGTACTTTTTCCCCAGTTTGGCTGCCAAACTGAAGAATCAATTATCACAATCCTTTTTAAATACTCTGCATGGAATAGCATAGGCTTCTGGATGGTTAAAGGAATCTATCCAAAATTACCATATAAACATCTCAAAGTTGCAGTTTCATAGCACCTGGTTGTGAAATATAGTCAAAACTAAACAAATAAAAAAGTTAAATGTTATTTTTCCATATATATTCTCTTTTCCAGTGCTAAGCAACATTACTTATTTTATTTTTAATAAGCATTGTAATTGTGAACTCTTGCTCTTTCTCCTCTCGTCACTTTCTGCCTTTGATCTTTTTCTCAGCTTGTACCATGTAAATAGAGCACGTGAGCTTTTGGAGTTTTTTGCTGCTCACTACAAAGTTATTCTACTTGTGCTTTTGCCTTGCTCATAAAAAACAACTTTGCAGTCTCTGCAATCAAATTTTAATACATTGATTTTTAAAAAATTTAAAATTCCGCAAGTCATTCTTTTCCTGCACAGTTAAGTTAAAAAACATTCCTGTGTGTAACAAAATTGTATTTTTAGTGTACATTAACTCATACTATCTCCTTTATGCTCATCTGTGTGTCATGTACTGGTATATATTTTAACTATATCGGCTTATTTCTGATGAATCAAGTTTTGGAACTCTTTTCTATCTGTACAAGACAGTTCAGGAATATCTACTTATAAAATTCTAGATATGCCCCATGTAGTCATGGAGGTAATAATGCTACACAGTTCTGTTTTCTTTTTTTTTTTTTTTTTAATTTCTAACTTTTAATTTTTCTTTAATTTTTAATGTAAATTTTATTTTTAAATCTAATTCTAGATTTTTTTTCAAAATTTTCACAAGGTGCAAAGATGCTTACAGTAGTTTTATCAATTCTACAAATAGATGCACTTTGTCCCATCCAAAGAAACCTAAGATGCAGCTTGCTGTCATCAGCAAGTAACACCTGGAACTTCTTTTTTAGAAATATTAGATATCACTTGCACATTATTGCATCAAAAGGCACAGTGTCAACCTTTTGGTTTTGCTGCATTGTGGTTCACAGTACTGCCTTTGCTTTATGTCATTATTCAAACCTTTAATCATGTAATATGCAAACAGCAGCACTAACTTAGAAAATACTGAATATGAAAGAGGCTGAGTGTAATGGATGTATGAAGGGAAAACATTAAATCTTTAAACTTACTGTAAATTCCTAGGGTCAAAATTTGGTTGTTCACATTGATCAGAGTACACCTCTATATTAATTTTAAAAAAATGAAAAGAAGCACAAGTTAAGCTGGAAGTGTAGTAAGGTTAATAATAATACTTTATTGCTTGGTAGTTCTGTAAATCTGCTACTATAGCTTTTCTTCATTTGTGTTTGTCACAGACACATTTTTTTGTGTATTTTAGGTTAAAAGCAAAAAAAAAAAAAAGTTAAAATGAACAAGAAAATGCAGAAATGTTTTTGGAAAATAAACAGGACTCTCTTCAATGAGAATGATGACTAGATATATAATTTGGCAGGTTCCAGGTAGCTGGGACCTAAAACCTGAAAATCACCATGATCCTCAATGATAATGGATCAAATGTTCCATATTTATTAATTCAAGCCACTAAAATTCTCACAGTTCGCATCAATGTACATTCCAACCTACATCAGAGCGAAAATAGATGATATTTAACTATATGTTGGATGAGATTCTTTTAATGGATTCAAGGAAAAAGGGAACCTTATGAACCTTGGATGGCTTTTGGAAGTCTTGCATGCAAATTTGTTTAAAAAATTATGTGGTTGAAAAATATAAGCAGAGACTGTAAATGTGACTGCTGGATTCAAGGAAAAAGGGAACCTTATGAATTGGATGGCTTTTGGAAGTCTTGCATGTTTTAAATTTGTTTAAAAAATTATGTGGTTGAAAAATATAAGCAGAGACTGTAAATGTGACTGCTCTGTAGTTCTTTATGTTAGCCTGAAAATACTGTCCATAGAGCTGAAAACATCTTATGAAGGAGATTCCACTTTCACGGTCCTTCTTAATTGAGGGTCACTCTAGACTTTTCAGGGGAAAAAAACCCCAAAGATAATTGAATACAACACTGACACAAAAGTCATAATGAAAATATATTTTAGTTATATTTTAGTTTCTTTTCATTCTTTCATTTGTTCACTTTCTTTGCATATATGGAAGCATGCACTTCATGCTTCAGTCCTCCCAACCATCTCAGTAAGATAAAGTTTATTCCTTTAAAACTTAGAATTGTAGTTTACCTTTGTGTCCACATAACACCTTGAACAACTGTATGTAGATAGGGAAGTAAGATTCAGTTTTCCATGTTTTTTTTTTTTTTCTAGAAACTTGAAGTTTTTCTGTGCCTGTATTGTATTATTAGGTATTTATTTTCAGACTAATCTGAATCATGCAGAAAGAGCTTCCTTTGTGTTTAAAGTCAACAGCATTCATGCTTTCTATTCTAAATGTTTCAATATTTTTCTTTTTGGTAAAACAAATTTGGAAAGAAATTTGTTTTAGAAAACAAATAATAAATTCATAAGGGACAATGTGTAGCTCAGTTCCACCTGTACTACTAGAAAACTTAGTTTTTCTTCATAGCGCTAGGTACTACGTTATTCAAAAGTAAAAAATAACTATGATTACAACTAGCAAGACTTTGCATGTTGTGATTAAATAGCAAGAAATATGGTTTGAATTCTTAAATGGAGTATTCAGACTCTGAAAGAAAGAGAGAGAAAAATTCAGGATGGTAGAGAAAAAAAATCAATTCCTGGTTAAGCCAGTTACACTTTCCTATACCTCTACATATGCTGGTTTCTAAACATGAACATCAGGAAAGTTGTAAGGGTCACATGACAAGGGCCAACTAAAGACTGTTGTCATTGTGATGTGAAAAAAAACTTTTACTGTTACAGGTATCATTCTCTTCAAGCTGATCCTAAAGGGAAAAAATTGCTCCATTTTGCTTTAGAAATGATGCATGGTGTAACTCAAAGTCCTCTTTAATTGCCATTTCTTCAGGCCTGTCTTCCCATAGTAAAACATTTCACCCATAGGAAAACATATATTTGGCTGCTGAAGATTTAACCATTTTCTTTAGACTGTTCCTTGTGGGAGAGACAAGAAAAGGAAAGCCTAATTTTTTACTCCTAACTAATTTTCAGACAGTAAAAAGTAGATGCTACAGCTCAAAAGATTGTCTTTTCTTGCTAAATATTCTATTTTTTTACAGCACAATTTGCTGAAGTGCTGTTGAGTGGGTATATTTCATTGATTTGGCCAAAAGTAAATTGGCCCTATAATATTTTAAAATGAAAGATTCTTCTTAAGGTTAGTTTCTAATTAAGTCTTGATGCAGTAACCTTCTAAGCTCTTAGTTTAAACATATTAAACTAATACAGTGTATTGATTTGGAGGCTGGATAAGATATGTACCGCATGATCACACATTATGAAAGCTTTTGTGCATTTAGGAAAAACAAACCAGAAAATCTTGGGGTTTTAATATGAAAATATTCCACTAATTGTTAGTTAATGCACATCTTATTCAAGCTAGAAAAAGTATAACATAAAAGGGAAAGCTTTATGCCCAGGAGAAAATGATATGACAGATATTTTTTGCTGAATGGTAATATCATAATATGCAGTTCACTGTTTGTATTGCTTTCTTAAGCTGGCAATTCTATATTCTCTGTCCTAAACATTTAGAGTTAGGACTATTGTTGACTTAACCCTTTCACTGAAAATTATTTTTATAATATATTTATATTGAATTTAAAAAGCAAGTAAGTGTTGTTGCATGCAAATAGAGAAGATCATAAAAAAGTGGTATGGGAATGCAATCTTCCGATGCACATCAAAGCCACCTGGCTGAAGGAATGACACTAAGAAAGAAGACAAGTTCTAAAGAGAGAATAATCTGTTAACTCACGGGTCATAGCACTGTAACACTTCAGGACAGAATAACATTTTTTTAAGTGAGTAAGAAAGAATTAAGTGCTTGCTAGAGATACAAACATATTTGATATGTACAACAGATCGGCTCACCTGCTTTTCCAGCAACCGGCGTGTACTATGCAATCGTAGAGATTGAATGCATTTAGCATAATTTAAGGCACTGATACCAAGAGGCTTGATGAACCAAGTAAGGTTAGGTGAATGTATCTGAATCTAAATGTAAAGAAAGATCTGTAACTGTTATATTTACAAAACTCCTGACAGCCTCTCTTCTTACTCATGGAAAGCTTCCATCAATGAGAAATCTGGAATAAAGCCTTTAGAACAACACCATATGCATGTGTGGGGGTAGAAGCACATAACCTAAACCACAATTTTTTTCTTTACTACATACTTATCTTTAGGTTTGACAGCAGCTGGCAAAACTATTATATTATTATATTATAGATTTGGTAACAAAGTTCTTTAGCAACATTTTTTAAAGATATAAAAATATATGGAAATTAAGAGAACTACTCAAAGTGCATGTTAATGTATCTTCCCTGGTGCCCTTCATTCAAAGAAAATATTCAAGTGTCCTACTTTTCTTCCTCAAATCACATGCATTTGAAGAAAACTGACCAAAGTGAAGAAAAAATTAGAGAACATGACCAAATGATGAAGAGCTAAAAGAAAGAGGTAGGAAACTAAAAATGGTTAATGCAGGTAAAAGCAGAAGTGTACAAAAGAAAGAACACAAATTTAGCCCAAAGCATACTATTCTTTATGATCAGGCTTTGCAATAACTAAAATATAATATTTAAATATAAGAGCTATAAGAGAATTATAAATACATATACAGTAACATAAGCAAATATGCTAAGAAAATTGCCTATAAAATGATCAAAGCAGAAGCATAATAGCCTTTTCATCCTTACATTACACAGTATATTGAGACTCATTAAGTTAAACCTTCTTCCGACAGATTTCAAATGTTGTGTGGCAGAATGTATGAATTTCAGGAAGAAAGTGGGTCACAGGGACACTTTTCCCCAATTCCATACTGTAGATAGTTAGGCTGTTTATCACAAGTCTAAGAAGAAAGATAATACTTTCCAATTCCAAGGGATATAATTTAAATTCTATTAAGAATATAATTTCTCATGGTTTTGCTATTCAGCATTTGAAAATAATAGCTACCACGGGTAGATGATCTGTTTTTTTCAGGATTTGTTTTAAAGAATATCACTCTCCCCCTTTTTGTTTTTTGTTTGTTTGGGTTTTTTTGTTTTTAATTGTGGCTTTTTGAGTACATTTTCCACTTTCAGAAGTGACAATATAGGAGTAGACTGGATGTATTTTCTCAGGTCTGATTAGGGTAATGAAAAAAAAAGTGTGATTAGATTGATTATTTTTTTTTACAAGTTCATCCTCTAAAGCCTGTCAAAATAATCTTTGCTGACAAGGATTTTTACTGAAAAAAACCTTACTGATGTTTGAATCAGTAAAAGTGGTGAAAGATGAATTTAAACTAATTCTAATTATCAGATGTTTTAAAGTTTATCAGGTGCATAACTACTAAATTCATAAATGTTTTAGTGAAATGTATGGTTTTGAAATGTCTTTTTATTTACTATTTTTTACTGGTTTATGATAATGTTAAATGAGATTAAAAGCACTTATTAATAGATTTCCTCCAATACTGGTCTTGTGATCTATGTTGTTTTATAGGTTTGTTAATGGTTTTGGCAGAAAACCCAGGGTATGCTTATAAAAGTGCCGACAAAACAA
This sequence comes from Fulmarus glacialis, assembly GCF_000690835.1. Classification (NCBI taxonomy): domain Eukaryota; kingdom Metazoa; phylum Chordata; class Aves; order Procellariiformes; family Procellariidae; genus Fulmarus; species Fulmarus glacialis. The sequence continues at coordinate 3,941 of NW_009194658.1, read as the reverse complement.
AGACAGTATTGTCTGAACAAAACAGAATTGGCATATCATATAGACATGAAATAAAACTGAACAACCCAGTGACTTTAAGTAATACAAATGGAAAGAACTACAGCAGTACAAAATCCAAATTTATGTAGTTAGAAACCAATCATGTTTCTCCTAAATCTTGTGACATTTGCAGTCTAAAATGAGAAGGGCAAGGAAGCCACCAGCAGGTTTCAGAAGCACTTTGCTGTTAGTAGAGGAAGTTGTAATGAGGGGCACTGGAGGACACCATATCTGGAATGGTATCTATAATTCTAGTTGCCAATGTTCTGTTAATTGAATTCAAATGGAACAGTCACAGTCAAGGGCTAATAAGATGGGTATAGGGATAAAGAACCTTTCATTTTACTAGAATAGCTTGTTTTGTTTTACCTTACTAAAAAAAGCCTAGGAGGACACAGAAACACACTGGATGTGGGAGAAAGCAACTATATAGGCCGCCCAATAATGGCAGCGCCACAGCATATGACCATAAATGGATTAAGAAATATTTAACTTCACAACTAGAACAATGTCCCTGTTCTTTCTTGTGAGGTCATGATATGTTACAAAGTGAGTGATGCAATGATTTCATTAAATTTGAAAATTATTTAAATTGAAGTGTAAGTATTATTAGAACAAGGATGGAAATGTGGACTGCAAGATCTTCTGGAGCCTAACGTGTGAGCTTAACCTGATGTATTAGGAATGGTAAAAAGTGATTGAATGACTGCAGTTATCCATCAACTGGGCTGCATGCCGCAACAGTGTGTTCCAGCTGCAATGATATAATGCAAGCATCTATCACACTGTTCCAAGATACCTGTTCTCCAAGGTTTTTAAGAAATATTGTATCTAAACTTGTAGAAATAACGATAATAGTAAATTATATCCAAGCAAGGGGAAAGTGTGGTATTATAGGCATGTTAACTAAAAGGGGCGTGTGACTACAGTGTCTGAAATTCTGCATCCTTTAGGATATAAGAAGTAAATTGCTTGTCTGAGTTTTTAGACTGCATTAAAAAGTTTTCTGAGACCTTTGAAATTCTCCTGAATCTCAGACAAGGATTAATCATCAGACCAGCAATCAACTCTGCCACCGCCAGCTCTGCCTGCAGTTGTTGACACCGAGTTGAGCAGTGCTGGCAAGGCAAACAGTGTGGTGTACCACCCCTGCGCCCTGGCTGCGGGGTGGACTCTGGAGAAATCCTTCCATTTCATAGAGGCAGAAGAGTCTTGCTGCCTTACACAGTGGGACAGTGGACTTCATGAGATTGCAGAGGCTTTTCTCAAGTGTTAAAGAGGAGAAGGTTGATGACCTATATATTATGGTGTATCTATGCTTTGAACTAACCCTAGCTAGCACAGATTCAGACTTAACTAACTCTGCAACGCTTAGTCTTTCATTTGACAAATGTTGTCATAGCATTCAAATACATATTATTCAAATATGTTTTTAAATGACTAGAAACACAAGAGGCCTGAATTCTGTCCTTCTAACAACAGTCTAGGACTGACTATATGAAAAAGTTTCCTAAATGATTTTATCTTCTGTGTCTTCATTCTACAATTGTAAAGTACCATCAAGTACTCTATCTTGCCCAATGGAAAATTGACATTTTGCTTCTTAGACAACAGCAGGAGAATTGATATCTACGTGGGAACAACAGCTAAAACAGTTGGTGCTCTCTGGGAGTTGTTCAACATATGTTTATTCATTGAAATGTTCTGCATGTTACCTACATCATAGGGGCTGGACCTCAGCCATCCACAAAGTAGATTACAGCCATAAGCACCAGGTCATGAGCTATATTCTCAGTATGGGCTTTTCTCAGGACACCTGTTCCCCCCACTTCCCAGAAAAAAACTTGTTTTCTAAACTAACAATATTTCATGAAATAGAATTCCCCTTTTCTGGCCAAATCTGGTAATTATTCATATCATCTTCACTTTAAATGAGGAATTAGTCTGCTTTTTGGCACAATGTTCCTTTCTTAATTGGCAAACAGGAATATATCATAATGGAATAAATTAGGTTTTTGCATAATGTCTTAAAGCATCATTAATACAAATACATATTCTCCCTTTTTGACACCAGTGTCGCTGTTTAATTCAAAATCTAAAGTAATTTTCACACTTGTATTTATTCAGACATTATCCTTTTCATCCAGTACTCCTCGTCCTTCTACAATAATACGTTCACTTTACATGTTAGAGAACTACAGCCTGATCCCTGTTCTTTTCCAAGCTCCACAGCTTTCTAAAAATCCTCAGAAAAACTCATTTTTTCCTAAATTATCTTTAAATGATAGCACTGTTGTAACTATGATCACATTTCATTTTCAGTTTATAGATTTGTAACATATAGCTACCAACAGTTCTATTAAAAGTAGTAGGACATGGCATTGAGGCTGGAAGTTCTTATGCTGGCTGCAAAACATCCATGAAACCATAGATGGTTATATTTTCACTAGTCAATTAGAAACTTGACAGAAAGGCTTTATTAGCGTTTGAGGAGCCAACAGATTTCTTCTCTCCAAGGATGGAGATCATTTGTTGGTCATTGGAGCTAAGAGTGTAGTGGTCAATAAAAGACGTTAAGAACTCTTCACTGGCTCTGAGATCAAAATGACATAGCCTAGCTCACATTCAGATGCATGTACTTTCTTCTCTCCCAAAAGAAGTGGGCAACATCAAAACTGCTTCTGTGGAGTGGTCCTTTGTGTCAAACTCTGTTCAGACAGCTCATGGCATAATGCCACCTGACATTGGCCAGAGCTGTATGAAAGACCATGCCAATGACTGAGCATGGAGTCATAGCAGACTATAACCATGATACCGTTAGAGACCATAATTGTGATACCATCTCAAACCTGACCCTGGTTTATTCATTTGTACAGAAAGGACCTATGAAACCTGCAAGACAGTAAAAGAGAGGTGTTTAACATCTGCAGAATATTAATAGGACATGGGCTGATGGAAAGATTATAATGTGCTATGAAATGATTTTTTTTTGGTTCTTGTTTCTATGAGAATTACGAATTTTAAAATCCTAGACATCTTTTGATGAATTCTGAGTAGCATGCTTTTGTTAGCTATTTAGGCTCCCTTTTAAGGAAGCCTCATCAGTCCAGATACTTAAACTCATGGGTAAGTCTCACAGAAATACAGGTGGAGTACAGCCACATACCTGGGCCACATAGGTAAGTGTTTCCTTGTCATGGTTTATCCCCAGCCGGCAACTAAGCACCACACAGCCACTCACTTACTCCCCCCCCAGTAGGATGGGGGAGAGAATCAGAAGAGTAAAAGTGAGAAAACTCATCGGTTGAGATGAAGACAGTTTAAAAGGGAAAGCAAAAGCTGCGCACACAAGCAAAGCAAAACAAGGAATTCATTCACTGCTTCCCATTGTCAGGCGGGGTTCAACCATCTCCAGGAAACCAGGACTCCATCATGCCTAACAGTTACTTGGGAAGACAAACGCCATCACGCCGAACGTCGCCCCCCTTTCCTTCTTCTTCCCCCAGCTTTATATGCTGAGCATGACATCATATGGTATGGAATATCCCTTTGGTCAGTTGGGGTCAGCTGTCCCAGCTGTGTCCCCTCCCAGCTTCTTGTGCATCCCCAGCCTACTCGCTAGTGGGGTGGAGCGAGAAGCAAACTCTGTGTAAGCACTGCTCAGTAATAACAAAAACATCCCTGTATTATCAACACTGTTTTCAACACAAATCCAAACCATAGCCCTATAGTAACTACTATGAAGAAAATTAACTCTCTCCCAGCCAAAACCAGCACATTCCTGCAACAGATTCCCATGCATTATCAGTCCTGCTTTTATTTCCAGTTGTAAACTTCCCTTTCTGTGTATTTAGAAACTTTTTAAAAAGCAGTCATACTTTGTCTTGCTTTCAAGGCCGGAG
>NW_009194657.1:0-484 GCF_000690835.1 Fulmarus glacialis | reverse complement strand
AGTCTATAGGGTAAACCTTATAATGTCAATCTAACAGGAAGGTTTGAACAAATGCACATAATAAGAGAAAAAGTGTTAACTGAATCTCTCTTGTCTTTGAGTAAAAGTTGAGTAAAAGGCGAATTCTTTACACAAATATGTTCTTTTGAGGACACTTTTACCCCTTGAATTTCTGGTATATTCTTTTAGTCCAGGAGACCAAGTCTACCTGCGAACATGGAAGGACGACCCCTTTGGACAAAAGTGGAAAGGACCCTTCCAAGTGTTATTAACAACAAACACTGCTGTAAAATTAGAAGAAATAGACTCTTGGATTCATTACACCAGAATAAAGAAAATACCTCCTATACCGTGGACATCTATACCTAAGGGGCCATTGAAATTAACTTTAAGGCGTATTTGATGAATCACCAGAGATGTTGTTGAATTATCTGTAATATTTAAAACATTTATTATTAGAAGGGAAACCAAATTAATTAGGAAA
>NW_009194656.1:39941-53149 GCF_000690835.1 Fulmarus glacialis | reverse complement strand
ACAGACTCCCAGCAGGATATCTGCATTGTCGGCCGAGAACCGGTAAGGGAATTTGTCGATGAAGCACGGTTTGAAATGAGGCCCCACTCTACTCAGTTTCTTCTCCCCTAAATCCTGCCTTCTGTTTTAAATTTTCATAAAGCAGGAGAAAGGAAACAGTCACTCCCAGTACCTTTTCTGTTTCCAAACTGGCGATTTCAAAATACACATATTCATTTGCACTTAGTTTAAGGTATAGCAGCACTACAGTCCTTTCCTGCCAGAAGTCCCATATGTAACCCAGCTTCAAAATAACTCAAGTACCAGCCACAGAGCAGTTGGGGCAATACAGCACTGATTCAAACCTCACCTGAGAAGTTGGATAAATATTGAATACAGTAGTACTCCAGTTATTTAAAAAGTATCTGTGTAGAGGAAGATTGAGTTCACCTAAAATGAGATTTCCACAGATAAGCTAAAGGCTCAGTTCACTATCCTAAATGTAGATGTTCTGGGGTATCTTACCTAGCTACCCATTGTCGGTCCAGAAGGAAATGGACATCTCAGAAGTTCTGTGTCATGTAATAAATTCTAAAAATGCTTTTAAAATTATTTACTAAATTGTTGCTTCTTATTTACCAAATATGGAATTTGTTTTGTCAGACTGGATCCTCAAACTCACAAATAGGCTCCAGTTAAGAACATGCATATACTAGGCATTTCTTCTACAGAAGACAGATAGGAGTAAAAGCAAGTACAGGCTTCTGGGGACTAAATTTGGTTCAAAACTCTGTTTAAACTTTTTGTAAATGGTAATTAACTTCCTCAGAAAAGCTTTTATTTTTTTTTCCTCAGAATTCTGAGCATACAGGAAAAATACTGGATCCTAATGCTGACATTTTCTATGTTCCAAGTGAAATACCACTTAAACAGAGACTTATTATGGTTCTGCCTAGTCCATTTTGGTATTTTCCAGTACATGAGTGTTCATTTTGAGACTTAAGAACTGCAGAATAGTGATTGGTAAACTTGAAAGCACCAAAACTGCTTACTTAAAATTGCTGGTTTGAAAATTCCTTTTTTTCCTTTAAAATTCCTTTTTACTCTTCTCTCTTGTGTATGTGTGTCTGGGGGTGTGATTGCAGCCAGACCATGGATTGGAGGGCCTGTGTGTCTGTGGTGCCAGCAACTGCAGAGACCCCAGTGAGTGGATGTCTCTGCCAGCAACTGGAGTGGGACCTCTGGTTGCAGAGACCCATGGTGCCAGCCACTGGAGTAAATGCAAATGTGCAAATGAGTGTGTGAGCACCAGCGAAGATCAAGTCAGGTGAGCCAGTGAGTAGGTGAGGTGGTCTGGGAGCCAGGGGGTGAGTGGGTCTCTAAGAGTGAGACCACAGGGGTGGGGTGGGGGTGGCTATTGGGGACCAGGGGAGTCCCAGCTGGCTCTGTGTGTGTGCATGCATGTGGCCTCAGAGGCTTATATGTCCAGCTGCCAGCAGCTGGGCAGACTGGGTGTCTGAGCCCAGGTGTGGGGCCACCCACACTGTACATATGCATGTATACATATTGCCACTAGCAGACCTCCATCCTGCTCAGCAGAGAGAGGAACAGGATGAGGCCGTTCATGCTGTCTGTGCTCATGTAAGTGTTCTGAGAGTTTGTTGTGTTGATCTGTATGGCCAGACCTATATATATGTGGTGTATACCTCTGCTCCATATACCTCTGCATGTGTGTACTGGGAATGTGTGCTCAGCCTCACTACTGGTTGGACATGGGGGCATGGAGCTGTGGCAGCATTGCCTCTCTCAGACTGTCAGATCTGGACCAGTTTTCCCCAAACAAAACCAAAAAACCCCAAGTCCCCCTTTTTGGACAAAAGGAGGTTTTTCTTTTGTATAAGACTGAGGCTTTTCCTTTCCACAGATGAATATAGATGCATTTTTTGTTCTACCAGAAGTCAACATCTGCACTGAGTTGCTAATAAATAGTTGTTTATTTCAATGAGATGTTAAGCTCTTCCTTTTCTTTGGTGGCTGTTTAGCATTCCTGACTGATGGAAGCATCTTTCATTGAGTCTCTCTTTCTCTGTCTGCCCAAGCATTAAAGCCACACATGCCACCAACACTAAAACACAGTTCTTGACTGCAGTCATACCTGGTCTCAATCAATCACTTTTGGGTGACAACAGGGTTGAGATCGCTGATTCCCAATCTCTTCCTTATAAATGTACTGTAATCCCTATTCTTCTTTCCAACCACATTCCAAAAATGCAACATTTTGAAGCTTTTGCAAGAACTGACGAATGAGAAGATAAGGTTCAAAATCAAAAAGCTGTTGGACAGAGCGAGAGCAGGCAGGTATGTTGTTTCCCTACGCCCCTTCCAAAAGAGTGTCGCAGTTGGAGGTGGGAAGAAGTTAGCCATTAGCAAACTTCTTTTACATCTTCCTCCTCTGAAAGGTGGAATAGATATCTTATTTGCTGCTGGCATGTGGTGCTGCTGTTACTAGTGGAAGTCTAAAGACCTAAAAGGACATATGTGGCTGCACTTGCTGGAATGGAATTAGGGAATAGCTTTTAAAATAGTCCACTGGTATTTCAAGAACATTCAAAGTATAAGTTTAAACAGTCTTTCTGCCACACTAGTGGCTGATTATTAAAGTAAAATTCTTACCATTGCTTTTCAGTTACTAGAATTTACAGTTGGCCTCAGCTTGTTGGCATATGCCACACCATGTTTAGAATGGATTGTAATTTTACCTTTAGGGAATTTCTTAACTGAAAAAGAGACATTCAGTATATATGGTTCAGTGCTGTCATTCTGAAGCTGCAATGACCTTTTGAGCCTGAAATGGTTTTATATCAAAGGACTTGCAAATGGACTCATTTATACCTTACACACCCAACATTTTGGATTTATGCCAGGACAGAGCCAAGGTTTCTGATGTTGTAAATCTGTATCTTGGTCTTAAAATGCCAAATAGAATGCACAATCAAAACCCTGATTTTTGGAGACCAATAGGATGTTTGCCATTGACTTTAATCAGCCCCAAACTTAATCCTCTATAATATCAGCTTTCTGTTTTATGACTACATATCAAAGGTTAACCGCACATTCATGCAGCAATGCTGTGTGCTATGAATATTGTTCTCTGCTGTATTTTTCAGTTTTGAAATTATTTCCCTGCTATGTGACAGAGTAGAAAGCCAGTGGATGACGGAGAGAGGGAGAGAGTGCCACTCTATCAGGTGAAGATATGTTCTCCAAGAATTCAGCCTATCTCCTCTTCTGCTGTAATTAGATTTATAGGACTAACAGGTAGCTGTACAGCACACATTTATTATATTCTCAAAGTCAGTTTTCATGGTTCTTTCACTCACTCATACTCTAAAGTTCACATTTAACTTTTATTTAAATCTGGAGAATATAAGATTGAGTAAAAGTTACATTTATCAGTTTAATTTTTGAATGCTTACTGAATATACATTATTTCTCTGTGGTTCAGTTGAGGTTCAATCATTTATTAAAGATCCTTTTTCCCCCCTAAAATGACTCTGACTTTTATGGTGTCCTGATTTCTTCATAATGCGGTTTGATTTTGTAAGCAGTGAATGGTCTTCATTCAGGCTGTAAAATATATGCTAAGATCTTTGTGACAAACTACCCATTTTTTGCTGTATATCTCTTCCCTTGTGGATCTCTATTGGTAATAAGTTTGTCCTACTGAAATGAACAACATGTTTAACATTTTTGAAATAGCTGTCTGTCGTGGTGTAACCCCAGCCAGCAACTCAGCCCCACACAGCTGCTTGCTCACTCCCCCCCACTGGGATGAGGGAGAGAATCAGAAGGGTAAAAATGAGAAAACTTGTGGGTTGAGATAAAGACAGTTTAATAGGTAAAGCAAAAGCCACGTACACAAGCAAAGCAAAACAAGGAATTCATTCACCACTTCCCATCGGCAGGCAGGTGTTTAGCCACCTCCAGGAAAGCAGGGCTTCATCACGCATTACGGTTACTTGGAAAGATAAATGCCATCACTCTGAACAACCCCCCCTTCCTTCTTCTCTCCCCAGCTTTATATGCTGAATATGATGTCATATGGTATGGAATACCCTATTGGCCGGTTTGGGTCAGCTGTCCTGGCTATGTTCCCTCCCAGCTTCTTGTGCACCTGGCAGAGCACGGGAAGCTGAAAAGTCCTTGACTATCTAAACACTGCTTAGCAACAACTAAAACATCAGTGTGCTATTAACATTATTCTCATACTAAATCCAAAACACAGCACTATACCAGCTACTAGGAAGAAAATTAAACTCTATCCCGGCTGAAACCAGGACACTGTCACAATGATCAATAACAGATTCCGGTTTTCCCATAACATGTACTGATAGAACCAATAACATTAGTCACTGTTTGTAGACAATTAGGCACATAAATGCCAACTTATTACTAAAATGTTTGAAAATTATTTTATGTTTATGTTGACTGTGTGAATGCATGGCAGCTTACCTATATGTTATCTAGAAGAATTAGGAATGAAGGGCTAATGTGCCATGAAGGAGTAGTGTTTCCGTCTGTGTGCTCTACAAAGGGATACCTAAGCTAGTTCTGGGTGACACTCCTCAGCAGTAGAGGGAGAGGAGCTGTGCTAGGATCTTGCTTTCTCTGGGTTCCTAGTGTCTCAGGCTTCTTGGAGTATCTGACTAGCCCACTTTATGTTGTATTACACTGCACCCACACTGCATCTTCTGAGACCAGTGTTAGTTTTGTCTGTCTTTGTAATTTCCTTTACCAGTAGACATACCTAAGTGTCCTGGTTTCGGCTGGGTAAACAGAAAGATAACAGCAACAAACAATAACTCTATCTCATTTTATTCTTCCATGAAAACAAATAGGATTGTTCAAAATTGCCAATATTCAACCTCACCTTCATCTTTAATGGAGTTCTGAATCTCAGTATGAAGGTTTCTCTGTAATCCACTAAGAATACAGAATCTGCCCTATGCTTCTGGCCAAAAGATTTGTGGAAAGAACAGAGAGCAATCTTTGCCCCTAAAACGTTAAGGTCTCTTTTACAGGCTTATTCATCTTTACCTTCCTTCTTTATCAAGGACATCATCCAGTTTTCTCAGCACCCTTGGAGGCAGACTGTTGAGTCTCATGGGCACATATGGATTGACTTCACTCAAGTAATCCCAGACTTGATCCTCATTTGCTGCTAGTAATTCTCATCCTCCTTTAACCCCTTCTCTAAGGGCAGAGGCCTGGGAGACCTTGTTGATGAAGAAGGCTGAGGCAAAGAATGCAATTAGTACCTCAGCCCTATCTGTATCTGCTGTCACAAAGTCCCTCACTCCATTCAGCAAAGAGCCCACATTTTCCTTGTTCAGCTTTTACTACCCATGTAGCAACAGAAGCTCCTCTTTTGGCCCTTGATATCCCTGGTAAGCGTCATCTGTAGGTGAGCCTTGGTTTTCCTAAAGTCATCCTTACATGCCTGCATTCAGCTGTCCTTAGCCTCTATGTTGTATTCTCTTACAAGTAGCATGGCAGTGAGCTGGAGACCTGTGAAGGAGAGCAGCAACCCCGGGACAGCAGCTGAACTTGCATGTGTGGTGGGGAGAGAATTCCAGATGATGTGTCAGGAGGGTGAAGCTGAGGAGAGAATATGGGAAGGAGATTTGCAGGGGACTACTGAGAAGGGTGGGGGAAAAAACACAGACAGGACTTTTAAATAGAGACCTTTTCTTGGCGGTAGATGAAATTGTGCCAAATTTTGTAAGAAATGAGCTGACTACAGCTAAGTTTGGTATCAAGGATAAGGAAATAAAAATGTGTTTACAAGCCCTTGTCTCTTTTTGTTCCATCTTACTACATCTTTATTCTTAAAAGGCTAGTTATTCCAACTTATTCTCTAATAAAAATTTGAGGGGTTTTGAGTTAGAAAACGTTCTCATCTCAAGGGAGCTTACCAAAGGAGAATACAGATGCACCTTAAAGTGGTGCCTGAATGGGGGGCCCAACACACTTGCTGTTTGAGAAGAATTATTTTTCTCTGAATTTCTTTTAAATTTGTGCCAAGACTATTGGTACCGAACAGCCTGACTAGAAGCGTCTTCCGTTTCCATCTAATTAACTCTTAAATACTATTGGTTCTGATATAAGTCTCCATCATCATAATCTAAATATTAAAAGCAGTCTGATACTCCTCTGTTTTTCACCCACTGAAAAGTACGTGTTTCACTAGCTTATCATGCTGAACATTACCATATTTATTTATTCAAAGAGACCCGTATTCTCCTAAATGCTACTCCATGTAACGCTTGGAGGAGAGCTAGAGAAATGTATTTGATCTTATGATACCACTGCTTAAAAACAGAGATTTCAGGATCATATAACCTGTTTTCACACGCTTATGCATGTTTCCAGTGTTTGGAACAGAATCTATTTAAAATATCATTAAGTAGTGATCCATTGGTTAACACCCACCTACCTACTGTCTCAAAGTCGCTACGAGCTTGTCTCTGCCAGCTGCTGAACTGTGTTTATGGCTGTTCTTGGCCCTTCCCCTTCCCTAAAAATAAATAAATAAATACAAAAGAGCATGAAAGTTGCACTTACAAGTATTTCGATTAGCTGGATTCAATCATAAACCTAAAACATCTACTCACACGTGCATCAAATGAGAGAAAGGTAATGCATAAAAAAGTCTTCTCCTGCAGATATATACAATCTTTTACAGTAAGAAAACAAGGAATATTTCTTTAAGACTGAAATAAAGGACATGTTAAGGTGGATTGTCAAGGCAGTCCAGCTGAGGTGGTAATGCCATGTGAATTCCGTATTTCTAGAAATTCAGTTTGGCATTTAAGGCATCTGGGTATGTAGTATTATTATGGTAGGTAATATATTAAAATATAGTATAAGGTTATTAATATTTACAGATTTGTATATACATCTGTATATAGAAATATATGCGACATCTTTTTGTGTTCTTAATTTTCAATTAATTCCTTGTTTACTTGGAGACATTAGCCATCTATAAAGCCTATGAAGAAATCTTATTAGAAAAGGCATTGAAATATTTATATTCCATTAGAATATAATCTTTATAAAGGTGATTCTTACCTTGGTGGTACTATGCAAGTCCTGGGACCTTTAACACCCTTATTGTGATGAACTACTTAAAAAGCCATTGCTAAAACTGACTTTTATGTGTCTCAGAAAATGAACTTGCTTCTCTATGATGACATATTGGAGTTTTTAAATATTAACTTCCTTGCAGAAGTGTGATGTATTTTTTCAAATTATTCTCTTTTTTAAGTTATTTTTTTCAATAAAAATCAATTTGATATCAGATCTTGCATTCTAAACAGAGAAGGAACGAGTCATTGTAACTCAACTGCAATAATAGAAGGTTCTGCTTTATTTAAGGCTATAAAACTAGTCAGGGTAAAGAAAATAAAAGATCATCCATTCTGAACCACATTCTTAAAGAAATAGAAAAGAAACAAAGTAGAAGAGTATGACTTTTCTTGCTCTATCTCCCCCGGTTTTAAGAACTTCTTCAGCTATGTTTCATAGATATGGACTTTCACAATGTTTTTCAAAATTTCTTTTTCTTAATCTTACGTTATCCTCTACAAAACCTATGGAAATAAGTTTTACAATAAGATAACTGCCCACAGCAAATAAATACTGAGGAGATTCTCAATGGGATATTTTTCCCTTTGGTGCGAAAATAATTCCTGTCGTCCTTTGTAAATGCTGAAATTGAAACCTTCTAAACCTACGTGTCCAAGCTTCCTACAGATTGCTTGGGGTCATGACAGATTTTCAATTCTATGCAAGTATGCGAAGAACACCATAGTCAAACCGTAATAACAAATCTAAATAATGATCATTTCCACCAAGGAGATGTGAAGGAAAATATGTGGTTGAATGAAGTCAACAGGCAGTGGCAGGAAGAATTTTTTATGACAGTAGGTGGTCTTCCAAAAGTTCAGAGCTGTTTTTCTGCTGATGATCCCTTTTCATGCAATAAATTGTGCCAGCCCAGAGAGACTTCTACTTTTTACCTGGCTTTTGATGGTACCAGCCCCCAAACTCACCCTTGCAATTTAGCGGGCTGCACACTAACTTCTCCCAAACATCTCTTTGAGAAACCCAATGACTTTCTCTTAACTTCCATCTTATCTGAGTGTTCTGCATCTCTAAAAGCTCAAAGTACCTCAGGTTTGTAGAAACTCCAGAAAAATTATTTTTTATTACTATTCTACCAAAACAAATTATTCGTTCTTATAAAATTTCAAACAGTTAGAGGAAAAAAAAAAAGGTTATAAAAACTTCAAATATATATATAATATATACATGAAAACAATATCCCAAAATGTGATTTAGCTTTTTGATGAGACAGTTCTTAGCTGAAATACCCAAAAAATCCGCTCAAGATCTGGGTGTTCAAAACCTCACAGAGGATTCTGTTCCTGTCTATAAGACTGTTCAGCTGCTTGTTTCTGTGCTAGGCTTGGCATCTTTGTTTCAAACCTGTTCCTATGCAGGTTAATAATGTCCCTTCTGAGGAAGTGGCTTGTCACCCTTTTCCTTGGATGCCTTGTGTGCAAGTAAATGTTCAAAGTTTGTGGGGCTACCACTTTCCTTTACTTACTCAGAAATTTAGAGAAAAAAAAAGTGCAATTTGGATTAAATCTGGATTTTTGTAAGAACATAAAAAAAAAAAAAAATCCAAAAAAGTTCATTCATCAAACTATGTTGGGTGAATTCTTTTGAAATAGTTCTCACATCAGACATGAACTTCTGGAAAGTATAGTTATTTGGATTCTTTCTCATGATGTCAGTCTCTAATAAAATGATACACATTTTGAGTCTTCTCATAGCTTCATAAACATTTGAAATTTTGATAGTTTTATATAATGAAAATTCTATATAAATATATTTGTGTCTTTTCATATTTCACAGAAAATATAAAAATAATGAAGACTTTTTGTGTCCCCAACTGTTCCCCACAAATTTGCCAGGTATTCAAGGCTTGCACCAGCACATTCATAATACTTATTTTTCTACCACCCTCCTGTATTTTGATTGAATAGGAGAATCATCTGTCAGCCAGCAGTTGTGAAGTGATGTGTGCTCTCTGTCTTGTATTTATTGTTTTCACAAAATTGAATTTAAAAAAAAAAAACAACTTTCAAAATCTTTGGCTTTGTTCCTCTGTGCAATAGGAAAACTTCCAAATTTTGGTTAAGTTACATAGGACGGGAACATATTTTTTTCCTATACTGTATGTGGCTGCATTTGTGGATGTTTTATCTTATAACTAGCAGTCAAAATACATCATAAAAAGGACTATTAATTACTTGGCTATCACACTGAAATAAGACAATGTCAATACATACAAATACTATGTCCTGCCCTACTTGGATTTTACCAATTTCTGAAAGATACCTAAGGGACCTGCCTCTTTTTTTTACACTTCAACAACATTTTTACTGCTTGTCACACCAATAAAATTTATTAATTTCTAACACGGATGCATCCTCCTTTGAAGCATAAAATTATGGCTTTGAGCCTAATGTTGTATTTTAGAAAGAAGGCCAAACTTTCTAGAAGTTTTGTATAATGCTGTCTTTTCTTTGTTTCTGCTTAATAAAATATGAAACCCTTCTCTATTAAAAGGGTCAAATCATCATCTACCTGGTAAGTGAGGAGGACTTAAATGATGTCTTTTGGAAGGTCACAGAATGATTGTATGAGTAAAAAATACACACACTTAGTAATTACATACAGGCTAGCATACAACTCATGACTTCCCCATCGTTTCTTAAAAGGAGTAATTTGGTTAATTGGCCTTCTTTTTCTGTTTTGTTTCTTGTTTACTTATTTTCCTATGCTGTTTGTTTATTGGATTTTTGAGGGGGTTATTGTCTTAACTGAGCAAAGAGGTTTTACTGTTTGTAATCAATACACTCACTAGTTTTCCTTAAGATTCTAGATAAGACCAAATCATTAAGTTTTGTTTCTTATTTACATCCAACAGACATGTTGCTATTGAGCCTTATCTGTGAATTACTTCCTACTTTTTAAAAATCATTATTTACAGGGCCGCAAAAGGGTTTGTAGGCAAGATCAATTAAATCATATAGCAGAAACAGACTGGCTGGAGGACTATGGTATGGGCAAAGACAGTTAGCTTCTGAGCACCTTGACAGGTCATCGTTTACTCATTTGCACACTCTTCAGGCTTCAAATTGCTTTGCATGTTAACCTTTACTTAAGTGCATAACTCATTAAATGAGTATTATCCAACAGGAAGAATTTGGCGTATTACCTGCAAGCATGGAAAAGGCTGATACTGAAAGTTAAGATCAGTAAAAACATTAGGGCTTTTTTTGTTTGTTTTGGTTTTTTGATTTTTTTTTTTTTTAATAGCAGATGCTATTTTAAATAGTTGTAAAGCAAGATTTTTAAACTCCTCAACATACGTTCTGTCTCACCAGAAAAAATAAAATTAAAGAAAAAAAAAGGGAAGAGAAGAAATTAATCAGCCATTATCAAGTTCAGTTTTACTTGTTTCCTAGTCAAGATAACAAAATGTACTGATAGGCAACCATAGGAAAAGTAGAAATATGTACTTTTACCAGCTGGCTAAAAAATATCTTTGGGAGGGCTATAACATTTACCTCAACAAATTTATCTGAAAGGCAGAGAGTGGCAATGACAAGTTTCAAAACACCTTCCATTTTTCCTGTTAGTGGTACTTCCGATCAGGGTCATGGGAGAAGAGAAAGATAAGAGATAAGCAAACACAGGCTTTATTATTGTGATATGAAATATATTAGTGATAATTGGGGTTTTTTAAGCTATTCAGATCAGTTCCCTTATGGTGCACTAGTGGAGCATATATCTCAGCTTAGTTCTGTTCAGACTTAATCAAGTTTGCACTCTTTGAGTTTGTTCTACAAACCAAAATAATAAATGTGTAAGTATCGACATATATATGGAAAATAAGGTCTTGCTCCAAACTAGAACAACCCTCTCATGAGAGTCATTGAGAACATAATGTGTGGGTTTGACTAGTTATTGTTTTGTATATATTCTTTGTAAAGTTATTTCTAATCTGAAAAAACTGTGGCTGGAGTTATACTTTCTTCCATCCTGTTATTCCTGTGTATTGCTGTGTTCACTGCTCTTCACCTAAAATAACAACAATTTAGGTAAATTGTTCCTTTTGTTCTTTTGAACTTTTACAATAGTTGCCTAATGAAAATAATAATTATGTTTGCTTTTAACAAGTTCCTTTCATCCATGGTTGGACCTCTTTTGTGTTTGACTTCTGTCTACACTTAAGCTATAAAAAAGTTACTACATTTTCTAAAATGCCCACGTGCCCAAATTCCATCTTTTCAGGTGATGGATTTCAAGCTGCAGTGGCATTTCTCTGTAATTTGACAATCTAACTATTAAAGCATTTTGAGTAAAAAAAAAAAAAAAAGAGCCCAACAAAACTTGTAACTAATAATGGATCTACAGACATGAGCAATGAAAATAAAATTTACTTAAAGAAGCATAGTTATATGAAATACACTATCATTTGTATTTAGGGAATGGATGGAAAACAGGTCATGGCTTTGAAGGTGAACTATCCTATCGTCTCCTTAAAGTGGATGTACTAAAAAAAATTACCAATTTTTTTCTTTTTAACATTAAAAACCGCTCCTGCTAAGCAGAATATGTCAAAGTTCTTTCAAGTTATCTGGACTGCACATGCTCTTAATGGTGCATGATACATAAAATGTACAAAGGAAATGCATGCACTTAAAACTTAGCCTTGATTTTTGCTATTAAAACACATTTAATCTGGAGCTCTACTTTGTAAGATCTGGATTTTATCAAATAACAGGCAGCAGGATCATGAATAAAATTTCCTGTAAATTTTTCTTATGCTATTTGAATGATGTAAAATTTAAGATAGATAGAAGCTAATTGAACATGGCTGAGGGTAAGAATGTAAGTTTGAATTTCATATTGAAATTTCAAAATAAATAATAAAATCCATGTTTATAGATGTTAACTCTCTTATATAGAGAGCAAGACAATCAGGTATAAGATATCTGAGGTGATAAAATCTGATGGAATCGATTATAAAAGCAATTTGTCAGACATACACAATGTATTAGTTTTTGAACATCTACAGAGAGAAAAAAAACAAACCTCTACAAGTGGTAGATTGTAGATTCATCTGATCAGGGATTAGATTAAAAAAAATTAATTACTGCTGGATGTGACTCACTGGGTGAGCCTATTCTTTTTTATAAACTCTGACATTTTAAAAGCGCATGGCTTTCTGATTCTTTATTAATACTCCATGACAGCTACTGAACTTAAAAAGGTAATTGTGGTGCTAGTCTTAACTGTACAGTAAATCAAGAAATCTAAGGAAATTAATATTTTTGTTTGAAAAATATGGAGACAAATTAAAATGGAAATACTTGAAATGTTCAACCAAAAAGAATCTGGATGATGTAAACAATAATCTCCAAGACTGAAATAAAGCAGAAAAAATCAAGCATTATTCTTAAGGGAGAAAATTTTATATTATACTGAGTATATTTCTGATTAAATGATAAAAGGAAGTGATAACACTTGTGTAAGGCATCACACAGACAAAGGAAAATAAATGTAGAGTGTATTCAAGCATCCTAAAAACTATCATCCTTTTGAATCATTCTGTGAAACCCTGCCATGAACAAAGACATACAAAGAATGTTGGATTACATGACAGAAAGGAGGGGAGTGAGAAGGAAAGCTGGAGATAATGTTTTTCCAGCTTTCATGGTAAGGCTATGAAACACGTGAATAGCTGTAAAGGGTCCAGCAAGCATCGAATACTTACCACGTTCAGAGAAAGTAAAAGGCTATTTGTGAACAAAGGCACAAAAATGAAATATGCCTCAAAGAAAAGATCAACAAAAAGACTTAGATAAAAAATTGAATGGATGAGCTACCAAAAGATAGCAAGAAATATTTAAAGCAGGGTATTCTTTTTCTATCATCCGGTCAATATAGAAGGGGAAGCTGTGGGAAGACCCAAAATATGTGGCAGCAGGACGTTTTACAGTCAGCTTCTAGAGGTTTCTTTATACCAGCTTCCCAGGCCAGGCTTCAAAGCAGGTAATAAATTTGCCCACATCCTTCTCCATTACTCA